>NC_069499.1:1106161492-1106461492 GCF_027579735.1 Bombina bombina
TTAGTTTAAAAATTGAAAGGTTCTTTTCAGAGCCATTAACCCCTAGCTTGCCTGTGATCATTACAAATCACTGGCTCTTGCACAAAAGCACTTTTTTTGCTCTGTGCATTTTGTTTAGGGGTTACATTTTTTTTTAGTAATTTTTTGTGTTGATTATTTTTTTAGCAATTAACCCCTAGCTTCCCAGTGATCACTATAAATCACTGGCTCTTGCACAAAAGCACTTTTTTGCTCTGTGCATTTTTTTAGGGTTTCTTTTTTTATTTATTTTTTAGTAACTTTTTGTGAGACCCAAAGGCTCTTTTCAGAGCCATTTATTTAATTTAAATTTTGTTGTTTTTTTTTAGTAATTTTTTTTCTGTGACAGATAAAAATAAATTATGTTACAGAGAACATATGCCTGAGGAGGCATATGCCATCTTTGCATCAGAGTCAGACCCTCTATGTCAGGCATAGACCCCAATTTTGACTCTGCCATATGCTCAGATAAATTATTAGATACAGTCTCTACTGATAGTGATGCATCTGTGGCTGCTACCCCCTGCCAGCCCCCCTGCCAGAAGGAGACGTGTTGCTCCAGCTGCCATAGCTGCTGAAGTGTGGGTAAAGCCTCATCTCCAGAGGCCAGATATCCCACACTTCACATCAAATCCTGTCATCAATGTGGATGTGGCAGGATTTAGCCCCCAGCAGTTTGTGGAGGTGTTTCTGGGCGAGTGGGGAACATTGTCGCCCTAACTAATTTATATGCCCATCAGTTCCGTGCTGCAAAGCCTGACACTTTTTTGGCAAAGCAGCAATGGGTCCCCGTCGATGTGCCAGAATTTAAAAAATTCTGGGCATATATGCTGATGGGCATCATAAAGAAACCCTCCATCCACTCCTACTGGAGCAGTAGCCCCATTTGCTCTACCCCCATTTTCTCCCAAAGTATGTCGCGGAAGAGGTATGAAATGATTCTACATTTCATGCACTTCCGCGACAACAGCCTGTGCCCCCCTAGGTAGCATCCCCAGTATAAAATCCGCTCACTGATTACCCACTTTGCTGCCAGGTTTGCGGAGGCTTATACACCTTTAAGGAATATATGTGTGGATGAATCCCTGATGAAGTATAAGGGAAGGCTGGGATTCAAGCAGTATATTCCTTCCAAGCGCTTCAAATATGGAGTAAAGGTGTATAAGCTCTGTGAGAGCGAGACTGGGTATATTCAGATTTTCCCGGGTGTATGAGGGAAAGGATAGCCACCTTGACCCCCCCAGGTTGCCCAGAACATATGGGAACCACTGGCAAGATTGTCTGAGACCTGAGATTACCCCTAATGAACAAAGGGTACCACTTGTGTTTAGATCATTTTTATTTAAGTGTCCTTTTGTTCAAGCTACTGTAAAAAAAACAAAAAAAAACTGTGCAGTTTTCCCAGGACAACTTGCACGCTCCCGGCTACAAAGGGGGGAGAACTCAGCTCTGCGCCAAGAGGAGCTGTTGGCAGTTAAGTACAGAGACAAGAAGGATGTGTACCTTCTTACCATCATCCACAATGAGAGGACTGTGGAGGTCTCTGTACGTGGCAGAGCTGAGAGCATAGGGAAGCCAGTGTGCATCAAGGCTTATAACCAGCATATGGGTGGGATTGATCTGGTAGATCAGCTGCTCCAGCCCTACCTAGTTATTCGGAGGACAACAACCTGGTACAGAAAGAATGCAATTCACTTAATGCAGATTGCAACCCACAACGTATTTTTGTTGTTCAAAAAAGCAAACCCGGAATGAAACAGACATTTTTACTGTTTCAGCTCCAGATCATTTCGGGGATTTTGTACCAAGATGCACCTGCTCCCCAGGCGGTGATGGGAGAGAGCAGAGTTGGGGCTACTCATTTTATTTTTAAAATCCCTCCCTACTGCCGCAAAGCAGAAACCTAAAAAACATGCAGAGTCTGTACCAAGAGGGGGCAGAGAAGGGACACCGCCTTTTACTGTCCTGATTGCTCAGGGCAGCCTGGGGACTACTTCAAGTGGTATCGCACACTTTTTAATTTTATTTACATTTGATGTTTTACATTTCACTGTTCTATTTTTTATAATTTCTAAAATTGGTGCTGTATTTTACCAAAACCCCTGTCAAACCTATGCATGGGGGGCATGGGTTTACTCAGGGTGTCTTGCAGAAAACAACCTGGAGTGTTTTCTTGGAATATCTTACAACAAGCGATCCTAAATCCTATTCATAAAGCAATGTGTGTGTAAAAATGAAAATTTAAAAAATTACCACCATACACTTTCTCCAATTTTTTTTTAGCTTTAACGGTTGTATCAAAGGCATCAAAGCACTCCATACACAATACCTTGGGGTGTCGCAACGTTTCAAATATATACACTTTCATGGCAATAACTAAACTAAAGATATGCCTATCAGAAGAAATACTCCCACTTCCAACTCAAATTACAAGTCAAACAATTGTAACTGAACCTTCCCAAAATCCTGGCAAACCTATGCATTGGGGGCATGGGTGTACTCAGGAGGTCTTGCAGCAGTAAACAACCTGGAGTGTTTTCTTGCAATAACTTACAACAAGCTCTCCTAAATCATAGTAAAAAAGCAATGTATGTGTAAAAATGAAAATAACTTGCAAAGAACATATAAACATTGGGTATTTCTAAACTCAGGACAACATTTAGAAACTATTTAGCATAAGAGTTTTTTTGGTGGTTGTAGATGTGTAAGAGATTTTGGGGGTCAAAGTTAGAAAAAGTGTTTTTTTTTTCATTTTTTCATCATATTTTATATTTTTTTTTATAGTAAATTATAAGATATGATGAAAATAATGGTATCTTTAGAAAGTCCATTTAATGGCAAGAAAAACGGTATATAATGTGTGGGTACTGTAAATGAGTAAGAGGAAAATTACTGTTAAACACAAACACCAGAGAAATTTAAAAATAGCCCTGGTCTCAGATGGTCAACAAATGGAAAAGTGGTCTGGTCACGAAGGGGTTAATCAGTGTATTAATTATTTACATGCTGCTTTTTGTGTTTTTGGCTTTAACAAAGAGGTTTCACTTTTAAGTTTCACTTTCGTTTTTGAAAGTGTTGCACAGCTCCTATTACTTGCTATACTTGGCAAGGGGAAGTACTGCCTTGCACTCCATGTGACCGAGTGTGGTCTATGTTCATTTTCGCCATTCCGGCTGAGACTTGAACCTTAGGAGAGCGTTTCCTCTGTTAAAGGGACAGTCTACACCAGAATTTGTATTATTTAAAAAAATAGATAATTCTTTTATTACCCATTGCCCGGTTTTGCATAACCAACACAGTTAAATTAATATATGTTTTAACTCTGATTACCTTGTATCTAAACCTCTGCAGACTGCCCCTTATCTAAGTGCTTTTGACAGACATGCAGTGTAGCCAATCAGTACAGACTCCTGAATAACTCCACAGGAGTGACCACAATGTTATCTATATGACACACATGAACTAGTACTGTCTAACTGTGAAAAACTTTTAAAATGCTCTGAACTAAGAGGTAGTTTTCAACGGTTTAGAAATCAGTTTGAGCCTACCTAGGTTTAGCTTTTCAAAAATACCACCAATGGAACAAAGAAAATTTGATGATAAAAGTAAATTGGAAAGTGATTTACAATTGCATGCCCTATCTGAATCATGAAAGTTTAATTTTGACTAGACTGTCCCTTTAACTGTCTGAGTCTAGGAGGTGGTGAGTGATCCAGCCATTGGGAGTATAAAGGTACAATTTTCTTTAATAAAAAAACGTTTTTATTTGTGTCCTTCTGTGAGTCTAACCCAAACTATGGAGGACACTGACATGTTAGAAGGTACTCCGTCTGTACTAAATTATACCTGTTTATATTGTGAGGAGGCCATGGTTTTCCCGCCCACTCAATTATCTTACACATGCCTTAATACCGTTATAAAGTCTAAGAAGGGAGACAAGCCTGCTAAGTCTCTTAGTCCCTCGGAGCCGTCTACCTCTCAGGACTCGGCGTCCAGTGAGATTCCTACCCTTGCTACAATATCCACACCACATGCAGTTCCCCATAGCACATCTAATCCTCCATTCGGGGGCACCCTCTTCTTGTGGACTTTGCCCCGCATTTACAAATGGCGGGGTCTGCGGCCCTCAGTGCATTACCTCGCTCTAACAAACGCAAGAGAAAGGTTAAACATAGCTTTCCTGACCCGGAGTCATCTAAATATTTATCGGATTTAGCTATTATGTCCCAGTTATCTGATGATGAGTTAACCTCTGTAGCTTCAGAGGGTGAACTTTCTGTGTCGGAGTCCTTAGCGTCTAAGCCTCCTGCTGCAAAGGATATGTCCTTTAGATTTAAAATTAAGCACTTGCGTTTTTCATTCAAGGAGGTTCTGTCTACGTTAGAGGTTCCAGAGGCCGCGCTGCCTGAAGAACCTATGATACCAAAATTACACAGAGTTTACGAAGACAGGAAAGTTCCTTTGACTTTTCCTGTGCCGTTTAAGATGGCAAACATTATTAAGAACGAATGGGAAAGAATTGGTTCTTCCTTTTCCCCCTCGTCTACTTTTATAAAAGTTGTTCCCGGTCTCTGGCTCTCAACTTGATATGTGGGGCTCCATTCCTAAGGTGAATAGTGCTATTTCTATGTTTGCTAAACGTACTAATATACCTCTTGATGATAGTTCTTCGTTCAGAGAGCCGATGGATAAGAAAATGAAGACCTTTCTGAGAAAGATGTTTCAACCGGCAGCTGCAGTTGCCAGAACGTCTACCTATTGGTGCAACTCTTTGTCGTAACTCATTGAGGTTGAATCTCCCCTCAAGGATATTAAAGACAGGATTAAAGCTCTGAGAATTGCTATTTCTTTTATCTGTGATACGAACATGCATATTATTCACCTAAATGCAAAGGCCTCGCCTTTGCGGTCCTAGCCCGCCGGGCGGTCTGGTTGAAGTCTTGGTCTGCGGATATGACTTCTAAGTTTAGACTCCTTTTTCTTCCCTTCAAGGGAAAGATTTTATTTGGACCAGGCCTGGACTCCATTATTTCTACGTTACCGGAGGCAAGTGTGCATTCCTACCGCTAGATTAGAAGAACAAGTCTAAGGGACAACAATCTTCTTCTAATTTTCGTTCCTTTAGTTCTGACAAATCCCAACAACAACAATTCTCCTCCAAGCCCAAGCAACCCAAGAGTACCTGGAAGCAGGCTCAGTCCTGGAATAAGTCCAAGCAGAATAAGAAGCCCACGGAAAACAAATCGGCATGAAGGGGCGGCCTTCTCTTTGTTCCTTCCTTCAAGATAGAAACGATAAGGTCCATCCTTCAATTCCGGAAGGCCAGTTTATGACAACTATAGATCTGAAGGACGCTTACATTCATGTTCCAATCCACAGGGAACACCTTCAGTTCCTGAGGCTTGCATTCCTGGACCAGCACTTCCAGTTTATTGCCCTTCCGTTTGGCCTAGCTACTGCTTCAAGAAACTTTATGAAGGTTCTGGGGGCTCTTCTAGCCATTGCCAGAACTCAGGGTATTGCAGTAGCCCCATACTTGGATGATATTCTGGTGCTATTAGATAGCCGGTCGAGAGAATCGATCTCTTGGTTGCTCTGTCCAGATCATCTGTCCCGAGGGACATGCTTCTTAAGACCATCCTGGGAGATTGTGACTACAGGCGAAAACCTATCCAGATAGAGATCTGTTTGGGGTGCCAGGAAGACCACAGGGGTTGTGGACTCAGGAGGAGTCTTCCCTCTTGATCAATATTTTGGAACTACAGGCAATTTTCAAGGCCTTATCGACTTGGCCACTTCTGGGTTCGTCCCAGTTTATCAGATTCCAATCAGACAATATAACCTCGGTGGCTTACATCAACCATCGGGGGGGGGGAAGAGAAGTTCCTTGGCGATGAAGAAAGTATCTCAGATTCTGGAGTGGGGGAGGCCCACAGTTGTTCGCTGTTAGCAATCCACATTGCGGGTGTGGACACCTGGGAGGCAGTTTTTCTCACCAGGCAATCCTTCCATCCAGGGGAATAGTCTCTCCATCCCTAAGTGTTTGCAGAGATATGCAGCAAGTGGGGGATGCCGGAGATAGATCTCATGACATCCTGTCTCAATACCAAGCTACCCAGTTACGGGTTGAGGTCGAGGGATCCCCAAGCGGATCTAATAGATGCACTAGCAATGCCCTGGAGGTTCAAACTCATATATCCTTTTCCTCCAATACCGCTTCTTCCTCAAGTGGTGGCCCGCATCAAGCAGGAGCAGGTATCAATAATCCTGATTGCTGCATCCTGGCTGCGAAGGACGTGGTTTGCGGATCTAGTAGGGATGTCCTCATCTCCTCCGTGGAAGTTATTTTGTCGCAGAGACCTGCTGATAGAAGGTCCATTTGTTCAGCAAAATCTGGATTCTCTGAGGCTGACTGCGTGGAGATTGAACGATTAGTCTTAGCCAAGAGAGGTTTCTCTGAGAGTGTCATTGATACTCTTATTCAAGCTCGTAAACCAGTTACTCAGCGTATCTACCACAAGGTGTGGAGGACTTACTTATTCTGGTGTGAAGACCATGGTTTTTCCTGGCACAGAGTTAAGGTTGCCAGCATTGTATCTTTTCTCCAGGATGGGCTGGAGAAGGGCCTTTCTGCTAGTTCCCTGAAGGGACAGATTTCGGCCCTGTCGGTTTTATTGCACAAGAGACTGGCTGAGCTTCCAGACGTGCAGTCCTTTTTTGAAGGCTCTGATTAGGATCAGACCTGTGTTTAGATCTTTGGCTCCTCCTTGGAGCCTGGGTTTTGCAACAGGTTCCGTTTGAGCCTCTGCATTCGGTTGACATTAAATCGTTATCTTGGAAGGTTCTCTCTTTATTGGCTATTGCGCAGAGTTGCTATTGCAATGTGAGCCCCCTTATCTGATTTTCCATGCAGATAAGGCCGTTTTACGTACTAATTAGGTTTTCTTCCTAAGGTTGTGTCAGATCGCAACATCAATCAGGAAATTGTGGTTCCTTCCTTGTGTCCTAATCCATCGAATTAACGCTTACTTCACAATTTGATTGTGGTTAGCACCTTGAAGTTTTATCTTCAGGCTACTAAGGAGTTTAGACAATCTTCCTCTTTGTTTGTGGTCTATTCGGGGAAGCGTAAGTGGCAGAATGCTACTTCGACTTTCCTATCTTTTTGGTTAAGGAGTGTCATCCGCTTAGCTAACGAGACAGCGGGACATCGTCCTCCCGAGAGGATAGTGGCTTCCTCTTGGGTCTTTAAGAACGAGGCCTCTATGGATCAGATTTGTAAGGCGGCTACCTGGTCCTCCTTACATTTTAAAAGTTTGATGTTTTTGCTTCGGCTGAAGCAGCTTTTGGGAGAAAAGTGTTGCATGCTGTGGTGCCCTCAGAATAGGATCCGCATCTTCCTTTTTGTTCCCTCATATTATTCATTCAGTATTCTCCGGAGCTTGGGTATAGTTTTCCCAACAGTAAGGAATGAAGCCGTGGACTCTCCCTATCTTAGGAAGGAAAACATTTTTACTTGTCTATGGTCGGTCCCCTATTATTTATTTTATTCTTCTGGCACCATTTATACCCTAATGTTTCTTCTTCTTTTCCTTGTTCCCTCTGGAAAATGACTGGTGTAATGAGGAAGTGGGAGGTATATTTAAGCCTTTGGCTGGGGTGTCTTTGTAGCCTCCTGGTGGCCAGGTGTTGTATTTCCCAACAGTAAGGAATGAAGCAGTGGACTTTCCCTATCCGGAAGGAAAGGAATTTATCTGGTAAACATACATTGTTTTCTTGATTTTTCATCAAGATAAGGGTGTGCTTCAGACAGTTTATTCCTTCCTTCCAAATGTATCTACAGATGCAATTAATCATTTCATTCTGTTCTCTACACATTTTGTGACCTCAGATTTAATGGGGAAGCCACAACAATTCAGAATTTCTTTTTTCATATTTATCCATTTTTCTGGATCTCTTAATATTCAAAAGCCACAGCAATTACTCTAGCTGCTTACCTTAAAGCCTTCATTCATAAAGCATATTTGATTGTGGGCAAGACTCCCCAGGAAGGCATTACTGTTCCTTCCACTAGAGCAGTTGCTACTTCTTGGGCCTTTTGTAATGAGGTGTTTATAGACCTGATTTGTAAGGTGGCCACCTGGTCTTCTTTGCACAACTTTACTATGTTTTTTCATTTTGACGTGTTTGACTTCTCTAAAGCTACTTTTGGCCGAAAAATACAGCAACTCTAGTGTCTGAGAAGTAACTCAACTGCCTTACCTTTCTTGTGCCTCCTTATTACATGTTGGTTTAGTGGACTTCTTGGATAAAAGATCACACATATGATGTCCCGTAGACTGTTACTTATGAATCAAAACAAAAAATTTATGCTAACCTCATTTAATTTCTTTCATGATGGTGGGTGTCACACCCGTATGCGAATCTGAGGAATACAAAATAATTTCAGTATCAATGGTAAGACCTCAATTGCCGAGACAAAATAAAATCTAAATTAATGTAGCAGAAAGTTACTGAAGAATACAATGAGAGGTTGTATCTTCATTTGTAACACCAAGCTGTGATTTCTATAATGGTGGTGTAAATAGGATTACCCTATAGCTGCCACATGTGCAGAGAAGTGCACTGAGGGAATGCAGCAGGGAAATCGGTTTACACCCCAGAGGTCAGATAAGGCATATAGGGCAGAACAAAAATAAAATATGAAGCACAAACTTCTATAAAAAATAATCAATTGTTAGTGCAAGAAATATAAGCGGATGAGGTGAAATAGAACCTATTAAAAATAAAGTCTTATAGAAAAATATGAAGGTTGTATATTGTCCAAATAGCATAAAATCTCAATAGGAGTAGAATTTATGTGCAGGATACCACAGCAAAATAATTATGAAGTATAGGGCTTACCGGAGACCAATTTGTTTGAGAGAGCTGTGCGATACAAAGTGTGGTTAAAGAGCGCTGTGTCAGTCCGACTGTGCTGAAGTTGGCGTGTGACGTCACCGCCGCGTGGCTTGGATGAGCGTGGTTGTATCCCAGCTGACTGCCGATGCAGTGTAATCCGGAGCAGAGAAAATACAGAGCAGTAGAGATGACAAAGTGTTAGAGAGCGCTGTGGATTAATAGCAGAATGTAATTTTTCCAGATGCTGAATCGTAGGAATGTGAACAGCGTTCACTTTGGCAGTTTTGTGATCTGGTCGCGTGGATCCGTCTATTGAAAACTCAGTACAGAGCAGGAGTTGGCTTGTAGTGTATCAGAGGTATAACTTCAATACTAAGCAATTTGTGAAGTGGGAGGCAACCTTAAATAGGGTGGAGAGGATAAGGTGAGCAGAAAATTAAAGGAACAGTGATTACTGACAGGTAGTATGAGAGGAATCCCTGACAGAATCCCCCATCTAATGAGCAACTCCCGGGGCTCATGGTCCAGGGCGGTCAGGGTTTCTTTGATGGAAACTGGAAACCAGACGCGGTGCTGAAATGTTGCTGGCAGGTTCCCAAGAGTCTTCCTCCTTGGAGTAGCCCTTCCAGCTGATGAGGTATTGTAGAGCTCCTCGGTACAGGCGGGAGTCGAGAATAGATCTTATTTCATACTCGACATTTGGATCAATGGTAACGGTTGGAGTAGACCGTTGATTTGAGATGCGTCTAACCTCCCTATAGGGTTTTAATAGGGAGACGTGAAATGTTGGGTGAATCTTTAATGTGTCAGGTAACTTGAGGCGGACAGCATTTGGATTGATCACTTTCTCAACTGGATATGGTCCAACGAAAAGAGGGGAGAGTTTTCTGGATGGAGTATTCATTCTCAAGTTTTTTGTAGAGAGCCATACTAAGTCGCCTATTTGGTAGACTGGAGGAGTTCTTCTGTGTTTGTCATAGTAATGTTTTTGTATGTCTTTGGCCCGTTTTATGGAGGATTCGATAGAGCTGAAGTTAGAGGAGATGGAGTCAGACAATTCCGAGATGCTGGGAGAGAGGGACTGTGAAGTAGGTAACAACTGGAAAGAAGGGTGAAAACCATAATTTGCAAAGAACGGGGTTTGATTGGTAGTGGAATGTAACGTATTATTATAACAGAATTCTGCATAAGGTAAAAGTTCAGACCAATGGTCTTGTTGTGTAGAACAGAATGCTCTCAAGAATTGCTCAAGCCACTGATTACATCTTTCCGTCTGTCCATTTGTTTGTGGATGATACGCAGTGGTAAGTCTTCTGTCGATGTTGAATATTTTACAGAATTGCGACCACAACTTGCTGGAGAATTGTGTGCCCCGATCGGAAAGGATAGTAGTGGGTATAACATGGTATTTGAAAACATTGGAAATAAGTAAACGGATAGTCTCCATAGCAGTAGGTAGTTTGTTATATGGAATAAAATGACACATTTTTGTGAACAAATCCACAACAACAAGAATGGTGGTATTTTTTGAGGAAAGAGGCAGGTCAACAATAAAATCAAGTGCAATGTCGGACCATGGCCTCTTTGGTGTAGGTAGAGAAAGTAGCAAGCCATAGGGGGGCTGTTTTTCCTTTTTTGAAACTATACATGTACCACAAGTCTGAACATGGTTTTTTATGTCAGTGGTCATGTGAGGCCACCAATAGTTTCTGTTAACTAATTCTAAAGTCTTGGTAATCCCTGGATGCCCAGCGAGTAGAGAGTCATGAACAGAATGGAGGAGAGTAGATCTGAGAGTAGGTGGGATGTATAATTTAGAGTTAAAGTAGTAGCAGCCGTCAGGTTTGATAGTAAGATCAAGCTCCGCCTTTGTTTGATCCTTTCTTTGTTCGATTTTTAGGATAGGCAGGGAGTCAGTGGTGAAACAAAGAAAATTTTGAGGTGGGATAAGAGATTGTTGAAGGGATGGTGAAGGTTTGTCCACTGGCATACGTGAGAGGGCATCCGCCTTCTGATTTTTTCCAGATGGACGAAAAGTAATTAGGTAATTAAACCTTGATAGGAATAGATTCCAGCGGACTTGTCTAGCAGATAAGGTCCTAGTAGACTTTAGGTACTGTAAGTTCCTATGGTCGGTATAGATTAGAATAGGAATAGGAGTCCCTTCCAACAGGTGTCGCCAATGTTCCAAAGATAGCTTTATAGCGAGTAACTCTTTATCCCCGATGGGATAGTTTTGTTCAGCCAAATTCAGGGTTCGTGAGTAGTAGGCGACAGGGTGTAGGGTTTTTTTCAAATCTTCCCTCTGAGACAAGATTGCGCCTACTGCATAGTTGGATGCATCGACTTCCAGAACGAATTGGTATTTTGGGTCAGGGAACCGGAGGATGGGAGCAGTGGTAAATTTTTCCTTGAGGAAATCAAATGCTTTTTGAGCATCAGAGGACCATTTGAAAGTTCTATTGGATTTTGTTAATGAAGTAAGTGGAACTGTGAGCTTGGAGAAATTTTTTATAAACTTTCGATAAAAGTTCGCAAATCCCATAAAACTTTGTACCTGTTTTTTGGTTTTAGGGATGGGCCACTGTAGAATTGTATTGATTTTGTTGTCCTCCATACGAATGCCTGCTGGGGAAATTTCGTAACCTAGAAATGAAATAGACTGCGAATTGAATATACATTTTTCAGCCTTTGCGTATAGATGGTTACTTCTAAGTCTGGAGAGAACTTGTTTAACATGAGTGATGTGTTCAGGTAAGGACTTGGAGTATACTAGTATATCATCCAGGTAGATGACAATGTAAACATCCAGGATATCTCTGAACACGTCGTTGATAAGATGTTGAAAAGTAGCAGGGGCATTACATAACCCAAATGGCATGACGACGTATTCGAACAATCCGTAACGAGTTCGAAACGCCGTCAACCATTCATCCCCAGATCTTATTCGGATTAGGTTGTAAGCCCCCCTTAGGTCTAATTTAGTGAAGTATTTGGCCCCTTCAAGTCTCTCTATGAGCTCCGGAATCAACGGTAAAGGGTACCTATTTTTTATGGTAATCTGATTCAATTTTCTATAGTCGATTATGGGTCTTAGTGAACCGTCTTTATTTTTCACAAAAAATATCCCCGCACCTGCGGGAGAAGTAGAGGGGCGAATGAAGCCCTTTTTTAGATTTTCATGGATATAAGTTTTTAGATGCAGAAGTTCGGGGTTCGACAGAGGGAATATATGCCCACAGGGTATTTCAGATCCTGGAATGATATCAATGGGACAATCGTATTTTCGATGAGGGGGAAGGTTTTCACTTTCTGTCTTACTAAAAACATCAATGTACTCTTTGTACACATCAGGTACAAGGTTTTCAGGTGAGACTTCGGTTGTCTGTAGGACAGTGACCGGAAAACAATTGTTAATACAGTGAGGAGAAGAGAAGGTCAGTGAGTTGTTAGACCAGTTTATAGTTGGATTGTGAGTTTTAAGCCATTGAATACCCACAACCACAGGGGAGACAGGTGAACAGATTACATCAAAAGTAATAAACTCTCTATGGTGGTCAGTGGTACTCACCAGGAGGGGTACGGTTTCATAGACCACAGGACCAGTGGTGATTTCTCTACCATCTATCCCCCTAAGAAAAACAGGAGACTTTTTCTGAGTTAGTGGTATTTTATTTACAGTGACATATTCCTTATCTATGTATGAGGCAGTGGCTCCGGAATCAACTATCGCGGATGCGCTGGCCCGCTGTTTTTCCCACTGTAAGAGAAGAGACAGTGTTAAATAAGAATGAGTTTGTACCTGGGTAGTACAACAAAAAGGTTGGTATGAAATCTTACCCTTATTCTGTCTGAGAAGGGATGGACAATCTTTTACTGTGTGATCGTCAGAGGCACAGTATAGACAAAGATTTAGGTTGCATCGTCTGAGCTTTTCTTGGGGAGAGAGAGGACCTTTTACGAATCCTATGTCCATAGGTTCGGGCAAGATTTTAGAAGAGGAAGTAGTATGTGAGGTAGTGACTTGTTTTTTGTAAGAGAAATCATGTGAAGACCTCTCTTGCTGCCTTTCTCTGAGGCGTCTGTCTATGGTGATGGACAGGGTCATCAAATCTTCGAGTGTAGGGGGTAGATCTATTCGTGAAAGTTCATCTTTAATAGCGTCAGACAGACCCAATCTAAACTGGTTCCGCAATGATAAGTTGTTCCACTGTGAATCTTTTGCCCATTTCTTGAATTCGGTGATGTAGTCTTCTACAACCCTCTTTTTTTGTTTCAACCCTCTCATGGCTGTTTCTGCCGTAATCTGTTTGTATGGGTCCTCATACAACTGACCCATAGCTGTGAAGAAATTCTCTAATGAGTTTAAGATTTCTTCGTTGTTCTCAAAAAATGTGTTCGCCCAAGTACGGGGTTCACCTCTTAAGTATGATATCGTAGTAAGAACCCTCACCCTATCAGTAGGATAGGTATGGGGTTTTAATGCAAACATGAGCAAGCATGCGTTTTTGAATTCTCTATACTGGGATCTATCCCCATGGAATTTCTCTGGGGGACTAACTTGGGGCTCAGTGCCAGGAATTCTTTTGTCAACCACATCCCTAATATAAGCTTTTATAGTCTCATTCTCTGTTTTGAGGGAATTGAGACCATCAGTTAATAGATCAACCCTTTGTTGAAGGGCAATTATGTGTGGGTTAGTCTCAGCTGGGTCCATATTACTTTAGGGCTTAGTATTCTGTCACACCCGTATGCGAATCTGAGGAATACAAAATAATTTCAGTATCAATGGTAAGACCTCAATTGCCGAGACAAAATAAAATCTAAATTAATGTAGCAGAAAGTTACTGAAGAATACAATGAGAGGTTGTATCTTCATTTGTAACACCAAGCTGTGATTTCTATAATGGTGGTGTAAATAGGATTACCCTATAGCTGCCACATGTGCAGAGAAGTGCACTGAGGGAATGCAGCAGGGAAATCGGTTTACACCCCAGAGGTCAGATAAGGCATATAGGGCAGAACAAAAATAAAATATGAAGCACAAACTTCTATAAAAAATAATCAATTGTTAGTGCAAGAAATATAAGCGGATGAGGTGAAATAGAACCTATTAAAAATAAAGTCTTATAGAAAAATATGAAGGTTGTATATTGTCCAAATAGCATAAAATCTCAATAGGAGTAGAATTTATGTGCAGGATACCACAGCAAAATAATTATGAAGTATAGGGCTTACCGGAGACCAATTCGTTTGAGAGAGCTGTGCGATACAAAGTGTGGTTAAAGAGCGCTGTGTCAGTCCGACTGTGCTGAAGTTGGCGTGTGACGTCACCGCCGCGTGGCTTGGATGAGCGTGGTTGTATCCCAGCTGACTGCCGATGCAGTGTAATCCGGAGCAGAGAAAATACAGAGCAGTAGAGATGACAAAGTGTTAGAGAGCGCTGTGGATTAATAGCAGAATGTAATTTTTCCAGATGCTGAATCGTAGGAATGTGAACAGCGTTCACTTTGGCAGTTTTGTGATCTGGTCGCGTGGATCCGTCTATTGAAAACTCAGTACAGAGCAGGAGTTGGCTTGTAGTGTATCAGAGGTATAACTTCAATACTAAGCAATTTGTGAAGTGGGAGGCAACCTTAAATAGGGTGGAGAGGATAAGGTGAGCAGAAAATTAAAGGAACAGTGATTACTGACAGGTAGTATGAGAGGAATCCCTGACAGTGGGAGTCCACAAGCCCAGCCCTTGTATTTCTGTAGTTGGCAGCAGAGCTTGCTTTCCTAGTTTTCCTTCTCTCCTTGGATATACGTTTAACTGAGGGATTCTGGGAGATAGGGATCAAAGCTGTGGTATGTTATGGTGTTTTTGCTTCCTAGTGGACTGTTGTGTAATAGTGTAATCCCACATGTGATGTCTTGTGGACCCTCTCTCATGACAGAAACTAATTTATCAGGTAAGCATAAATTTAGTTTTTCTAGATATCTCTATGGATTTGGTTGTGTATTATTCTTGGGTTGTAACCTTGTTTTCTAAATGTATTTTTAAAGGGAAAGTCAAGTCAAAATTAAACGTTTATGATTCAGATAGGGCTAGCAATTATAAACAACGTTCCAATTCACTTTTATCATCAAATTTACTTTGTTCTCCTGTTGTTCTTAGTTGAAAGCTAAACCTAGGTAGGATGCTAATTTCTAAGCCCTTGAAGGCCGCCTCTTATGCCAATGCATTTGACAGTTTTCACAGCTAGAGGGCATTAGTTGACATGTGCCATATAGATAACATTGTGCTCATGCCTGTGGAGTTAACTAGGAGTAAGCACTGATTGACTAAAATGCAAGTCTGTCAATCTGCAGAGACTTAGATACAAGGTAACCACAGACATAAAAAGTATATTAATATTCTTACCCATTCCTCAGTTTTGCATAACTAACACGGTTATATTATTTATCTTGTTAAACTATAACAATTCTGGAGTAGACTGTCCCTTTTAACAATGCAATTGTTTTCCAAAGTATTTTTGTGTGAATGGCTCAATTATTCGTTTTGTATTTTTTTTTAAACTATGATTTTCATTTTTGTAATGCATGCATCTTCTTCCCATACGAAAATGCAGCATACACCTCATAGCGAGACAACCTGTTTACTGGGTAAAAAGTGGCTTGATATAATTCCACATGGGGAATAGAGGTACTGGTGAGCATTATTAAAAAATCACACCAGCCCACAGACCTTTAGAGAATCAGGTTCTTTGTCTGCTTTCGTGATGGTTCTTGAAACTTCTGTATGGACTTTCATTTCTTTTTGCTAAGTGAAGATGTTCCTGCTATATTATGGGCTACTAGAAATGGAAATGATGGCCATCTACCAAATAGAGCTAAGACCCAATATACCTTGTCACAACACAACTGAATGAAATTATGTTTTAATGAGAAAATATATATTTTTTAAAGCACACATACTATTTGCACATTACTTAATTCAGTTGGTTAGATCAGGTTTGATAAATTGTTGTTTTTGTTAGATCTAGCATACAAGAGGGGTATTATAAATTAGTTGAAGCGGAGGCTAACCCGTCATCAGCCCCCCTTAAAAAAATTGGACAATAAGTTATTGAATTTGATAGATATTTGTTAGATCAGTTACGATCAGTCATTTGTTTTCTTAGCTCTAACATAATTACAGTGATATTGGGTATTAAATTATGAGGGCTGCCCCCCCTCCACCCAATCAAACTTTCAGAAAAAATAATAATTCAGGCTTATAGATATTTGTTAGATCAGGTTTGATCAAGTGTTTATAACGTTAGATCTAACAAGCTAAAGCTGGGATAAACAATTATTTGGAGGGGGGCTAAATGAAACCTTAAAAATGACATCTGCAAGTTATTCTCAGACTAATCTTTTCTTTAAATGCATCATTCTATCTAACATTTATTTTGTGGTTAATGTCCCTTTGATACCACCTTTTGCTTGTTAGATCCAACATAATAAACACCTGATCTAACCAAGATCTATTGTCTGAAATTTGATTGGGGGCCACCTAATTTAATACCTAGTATCTCTGTAATTATGTTAGATCTAACAAAACAACTGACTGATCATACTTGATCTAACAAATATCTATCAAATTAAATAACTTTTCATGCATTTTTTTTATTAAGGGTGGGCTGATGACTGGTTAGCCTCCCTCCAAATAATTGTTAATACCAGCTTTAGCTTGTTAGATCTAACGTTATAAACACTTGATCAAACCTGATCTAACAAATATCTATTAGCCTCAATGATTTTTTTTGTCTGAAACTTTGATTCGGGGGGCAGCCCCCCTAATTTAAGGATATGAAACTCAATTTTTTTCTTTCATGATTCAGATAGAGAATTTAATTTTATGCAATTTTCTAATTTACTCCTATTATCAATTTTTCTTTATTCTCTGGTTATGCTGACTGAACACATGGGTGAGCCAATGACAATCAGTATATATATGCAACAACCAATCAGCAGCTAGAACTAGGTTCTTTGCTGCTCCTGTGCTTTCCTAGATAAACCTTTCAGCAAATGATAACGAGAAGGAAGCAAATTAAATAATTGAAGTAAATTGAAAATGTGTTTAAAATTGTATTCTCAATCTGAATCATAAAAGAAAATGTTTGGGTTTCATGTCCCTTTAATACCAAATATCTCTGTAATTATGTTAGATCTAACAAAACAACTGGCATGATCTAACAAATATCTATCCAATTAAACAACTTTTTGTCCAATTTTTTGGATGGGGGTGGGGGGTAATGTCGGGTTACCCCCCCTCCAAATAATTGTTAATACCACTCTTTGTATGCTATATCCAACGAAAATAACAATTGATATCTAACCAACTGAATTAAGTTTGTTTTAAAATTTTGATTTTGGGTGCCAACCCGGCAGAGATGAAGTAATTTGCTACTTTGAGTAGCAAAAAAAGTTTGCTTCATTCTCTTGTTAGCCTTTGTTTAAAATCATACCTAGGTAGGCTCAGGAGCTGCATTGTACTTCTGGTGGCTGCACATATATACCTTGTGGTCATTGGCTTACCTGAGATATTTAACTAGCTCCTTGTAGTCCATTGCTGCTCTTTAAACAAAGAATACCAAGAGAATGAAGCAGATTTCATAATAGAAGTCATTTGGAAAGTTGTTTAAAATTCAGTTTTCTGAAATAAATTGTTTGGGTTTCATGTCTCTTTAATGCATCGCAACAATTTTTTATTTTTTTTATTCTTTGAGATTTATTTTAAGGCATACGGAGCTGAAATGTCAGTTCAATATATACAGAGAACATTGCAACAGTTTTCATAATCACCTAGTATGGTAATCTTATTTGTAATTACGTTTTTACTGTCCCTTTAAACATTATCATGGTCACAGCATGTTGTAACCTATATGGGAAAAACATAAGTTTGTATATATAGAAACCTGATGATTGTGTCTATATTATGTATATCATTTTTTTATTAACTTTATTAAAAAGTTAATGTTTACTGTACAGAAGAATTAATTGTATACTTGTTTTATTTAAGGAAATGAAGGAACCAGCATATCCCTAGGAAATGAAGGCTTGGATGAGAGCCATAATAAGAGTTGTGGGCAGTCTCTGACATCTGACGATGTCTCTCTTACCTCAGATAACCAAGATGAGGGTGAGTTATTCTGTCATTTTATAAAAACAAACATCTTCATGATTAGAATATTTTTAGGAATGTAACATGAGGTACAAAACTGTCATGCATCTGATAAAGTCTGTGTGCTATAATATGATATGATTTTAAAATTAAAGGGACTCAATTATCAAAATTAAATTGTGCATATGTTCATTTCATTGTTGAATAAAAGCATTTTGTGCATTATATCTTAATGCTTGTAATAAAAACTAGCACTGTTTCAGTGGCATAGGGACATATGCTGTCCTTGCTCTATGCACCCTATATGTCAACATTGTGCCAGCTTAGAGCACTATTGGCAAATAGTGATGACTTGATTTGACAACAGCCACTACTGACTCTCTGAGCAGCCATTGTGTGTTTTTTTAAATATAAAATGATTTACAAATTACCATTTACCTCACCAGTGAGTCACAATCTTCTCTGCCTGCTTCTTTGTTTTTTTTGTTTTTGTTTTTTTTTTAAATGCAAATTATATTCTATATTTATTTGTTACAGCAGCTATTACCTTTATGATTACTGTACAGTATTAACCTACTCATGGTACTATGTATACAACCTATATATACCATTAGGTAGCATGTCATTTATTTGTTACAGCAGCTATTACCTTTATGATTACTGTACAGTATTAACCTACACATGGTACTATGTATACAATGTATACCTTTAGGTAGCATGTCATTTATTTGTAACAGCAGCTATTACCTTTATGATTACTGTACAGTATTAACCTACTCATGGTACTATGTATACAACCTATATATACCTTTAGGTTGCATGTAATTTATTTGTTACCGCAGCTATAACCGTTATGATTACTGTACAGTATTAACCTACTCATTGTACTATGTATACAATGTATACCTATGTATACCTTTAGGTAGCATGTCATTTATTTTCAACAGCAGCTATTACCTTTATGATTACTGTACAGTATTAACCTACTCATGGTACTATGTATACAACCTATATATACCTTTAGGTTGCATGTAATTTATTTGTAACAGCAGCTATAACCGTTATGATTACTGTACAATATTAACCTACTCATGGTACTATGTATACAATGTATACCTTTAGGTAGCATGTCATTTATTTTCAACAGCAGCTATTACCGTTATGATTACTGTACAGTATTAACCTACTCATGGTACTATGTATACAATGTATACCTTTAGGTAGCATGTAATTTATTTGTAACAGCAGCTATAACCGTTATGATTACTGTACAGTATTAACCTACTCATGGTACTATGTATACAATGTATACCTTTAGGTAGCATGTAATTTATTTGTAACAGCAGCTATAACCGTTATGATTACTGTACAGTATTAACCTACTCATGGTACTATGTATACAATGTATACCTTTAGGTAGCATGTCATTTATTTGTAACAGCAGCTATAACCGTTATGATTACTGTACAGTATTAACTTACTCATGGTTCTATGTATACAACTTATTTATACCTTTAGGTTGCATGTAATGTGTTACAGCAGCTATTACCGTTATGATTACTGTACAGTATTAACTTACTCATGGTTCTATGTATACAACTTATGTATACCTTTAGGTTGCATGTAATGTGTTACAGCAGCTATTACCGTTATGATTACTGTACAGTATTAACCTACTCATGGTACTATGTATACAACTTATGTATACCTTTAAGGTTGCATGTAATGTGTTACAGCAGCTATTACCGTTATGATTACTGTACAGTATTAACTTACTCATGGTTCTATGTATACAACTTATGTATACCTTTAAGGTTGCATGTAATGTGTTACAGCAGCTATTACCGTTATGATTACTGTAGAGTATTAACCTACTCATGGTACTATGTATACAACTTATGTATACCTTTAAGGTTGCATGTAATGTGTTACAGCAGCTATTACCGTTATGATTACTGTACAGTATTAACTTACTCATGGTACTATGTATACAATGTATACCTATGTATACCTTTAGGTATTTGGGTATTTGCTGTAGGATGACATATACATATTGCCTAAATGACATATATATATATTGCTGTTTATATGTGGGCACATCCCCTCTCAAAGCTGTACCATGTTGCAGATATAAATATTCAGAAATCCAAACAATTCTAATATTCAGACCTTTTCTTGTCCCAAGCAGTTTGGATAAAGGGTTTTTGTATCTGTAACAGCTTTTTACTAAAACCATTTCTTCTATAAGGTACGACGAGTCCACGGATTCATCTTTTACTTGTGAGAAAAGTTCTTCAAGCAGTGGTGCCTTCTGTTTAACAATCTGTCTTGTCCCTCCCATTCATCCGTGTCCTGTAGCTTTGGTATTGTATCCCACAAGTAAAGGATGAATCCGTGGACTCGTCATACCTTATAGAAGAAAAGTAAATCTATGCTTACCTGATAAATTGATTTCTTCTATGGTACGACGAGTCCACGGCCCGCCCTGTCATTTTAAGACCGATTATATTTTTTGATTTAAACTTCAGTCACCTCTGCTTGAAGAACTTTTCTCACAAGTAAAGGATGAATCCGTGGACTTGTCGTACCATAGAATAAATCCATTTATCAGGTAAGCATAAATTTACTTTTTTGCTTATAGAAATACATTTTGTAAAAATGCTTCTTATTCAAAACGTTTCAATTATGACCATTATGCGTCTTTATCTATGCAACTGAACTCTGAGACATCCATGTTGGTGGATACAGTGTAAATTCATTCATGCAATATTTCAAACACCTAATCTATATAGTTATCTGTGTTAATAATTAGCTTACCGATTTTAACAAACATTTAACTAATGTAAAATTTTAAATCTGTAGGATTCGTTTCCTTTTCATTTATTTATGTAATTCTCTCAGGTCAATTGATTTGAAAGTCATTTTTAGTGCACTTTTAATTTATTACATGTGTGTTTTGTATTTAACTGGAAGCTAATAAATGCTGAGGCAATGCTATTACCAGATAAATGGTGTGTAGCACCCCCTTGTGGTGTTAAATAAAATCACATTGCCCATAAAATTCAGATGTGAAGGTTCTTGAAAAGCCAAGCTTTCCATGTTTTATACACAAATGCTTACCGTTTATAATACATAATTATTATTTTTTTTTGTTAAATTTGTTTTTCACTGTTCACACAGCTACATTTTTGTATTCTATAGAAATAAAATGAATATTGATAAAATATAATGTTATATAAATCATAATTTTGAAGAATATAAACCATAATAATGTTTGATAAACTCTTCTGCACTATTTGGATATTACTATGCGTGTTTATGTTGTTGGAACCATTTTCAAGCCTGGTGCAATAAATTTTTATCTTCATGAATCTAATGAAAGCATTTACATCCTGGCTCAGTGTGACTGTCAGTGCTATATAGTGGGTCTATGTTCAGTAATAGTGATGCTTCATTAAACTGGGGTGTGGTGTGGATAAAGTGTATTTAACTGAAATAGCCATGGATAAAAACTGTGCAGCCAACAAATATGGTGTGAATATGCACTGTTATCATAGACTTTGTTTAGGAATATTACTCAGCATTAACAAGCTGATAGAATATTCTGATTTTGTGACACTGCTAAAATGCTGGTGCAAAATAATGTTTGTAAGAATTATAATAGGATTTGCTAGCATGCTAGTTAAATGTAGGGGCCTAAAATATCCAGATTCTTTGCTAAGAGACATTCAATTATTATTTAATGCAACTGATTTTTGAGCAAATCTTTTTCTATTTTATTTTATTTAGCCCCTGCAGAGGGCTTAAACAGTTAAAACACATTGTTAGTCGTGTACCTGAAGCACTTGTGTTCTCCAAATAAGGATACAGCCAGTGAGATCGTTAAAACCAGGCATATATGCATATGTCCCAATCACTGGCCACATTGATATGTGAACAAGCAAAGGAGTGTTCTGGGAGCCAAACTTGGATAGTGTTTGCCATCCATTTGCATAGGGTTAAACAAACAAGTAAAATGTGTTTATGCCCTAATGAACACAACATTTTATGATTCCGTTGGAATGTCTGAGATGTGTTAATATACTGGTGCCCTGTGGATGCCAGACACAGATATATTTAGTTATAACAACAATGGATTAATGTGATTTAATGCATAAGCAAGATATGTAGCAGGTTGATTTAGGTGTTTTAAAAAAATAATGTAGTTGCCAAGTTCTGGATGTGTGAGTTTTAAAATTAGTTTACCATGCACATGCAAGATTGTATATTTAGGAGTAAATGTAAAGTGTGTTCTGGATGCTAAAGAATTGCTGCTAAAATGCTGAGGATTACCTAGGTTTTTTAAAATATCTTGAAGACAGACATGAGCATAGCTATTAACTTAAATATTTAGGAGCAACAAATAAACATATGTGCTCTGTCTCTGTGTTCGTATGTATATATACACACAAGTATTTTGTATGCATATGTGTGAGTCCTGGGTACACACCTATACAATTATTTCATTTAAATGTATAACAAGTTTTCATTTGAATCATTTTCTATTGATATATTTTTGCTTATTGTTTACATACATCTATATATACACTTGAATCTATCATTTTGTATTGGTTACATTTCTCAAAGTGGAGGAGCATCTGCAACAATATGCTTAATTCTGTTTCTTTCTGGCTAATAGCACCTTGTTCATTAAGAAAATGAATGTTCATGAAAGACTTTATTCAGCTGTCTATGAAGCAGGGGCCCCTCAGACTGATTATATCATTTGTGTATTAGAAACATAAGCATCTTTTTTAAGTTTTAGGTTCAGAAGTTGACTGAAAGTTGATCCACCTGCAGGTAAATGCATATAATTTAGGCACATCTATCAGACAGGCTTGTTTACTATTCTGTCTATGAATGCATTTCCCCATAGAACCTCCAATAATCAGCCTGTATGTATAAATACAAATTAAGGAAATACAATCAAATTTGTTTTATTATTTTATCAATATTGAAAAGTCCTTCTGACCAATACTAGATCAATGTAAAATATAAAGAATCTATGCCGGCTAATAAAATATGTAATCTATTAAAATCTAGGCATATAATGAAACTAGGAACAGATTTTAAGATACATGTTTGCTGGCTGGTAAATTTTAACCTCAAGGAACTACATAAGAATTCTAACATGACTTTATTAGAGATACCTCCATAATGCATATTTGTATCCCTGAGCACAATTATTTTTTTTAATGCTTTAATTTTAAACCATGATGCAACTTCACAAGACTGAAAGACAGTGGGATTAATTGTAGCTTTTATTTCCTCCTCCCTTTTTTTAATTAACATGGACAAGTGTATAGTATCATTTTAATGCACTTCCCAGAGGCTGTGGCAGAAGTTAATGGTGCTGAAAATATGTTCTGCTGCGTTAGCAAAATGGAATTCTTCTCAAAAGTTATTTGTTACAGCTGAAGCTGGAATTTCTCAATTTCCGTTTCTCTGGTGAGAATGGGGCACAGATTGGTGCAACAAATGGATCCGGGTGCTGGGTTCTGGCACACCTCACTTGTGCAGTATTATATTTACACACAGCAGTGGCTAACCAAATAAATGTATCTCATAGCCTTAAGCCAACAATCAGCCTAGGAGCGACAGAAGAATTTATTTTAATAGAATATTATATTGGTTTGTAATGAAGAGAACTTAAGCAATATTTTTTTAAGTAAACATTTTTGTTAATTAGACCTTTTAATTTTTTTTATTTCTTTAGATTTCTCATAGTAAAAAATACAGACTAACAACAAAGGGAAAAACACTAAAGGCTGTCAGTCAGAATGGAAAGTGAGTTTTCCATCACATAGAATAAAAATGGGGTATGAAAAGTTCAGGGTTCAGTATATGTTCACACACACAGCTTTCACCTTCTACAGAAAGGAAGCAGCAGGTAATTGGGTCACATCAGTGAACATATATCTTACATTGAGAAGAGGGCACTTGGGATTGTTTTAAAATTTGTCTAGAAACAAAGTGCAGTGTGCCCTTAGAAAGGTAATGAGTTCAAAGGGTAAATTCAGTTCAGGGTTCAGTTCCTGTTCATCTCCTCTGCTCAAGTTTAAAGCAATGAAGATTTCTCACCAATGAACCTTCAGTTATTTGATATTGGAAAACATGAAGTATAAAATAGTCTATGAACTCCATATACATGACCTCTTATACAGTTACATGGTTTGTTCTCTGTTGCATATATCTGGTAATAATATGATTTAGAAATGTCACCGTCTCTTCTGGTGGTGGTCATTATGGTTATCATTAACAATTGTTATTGATGATACTGTTAGCACATACATGTTTAGCCAAGAACCGTACTGGACACATGATTAAAGAATTTGATTACTTTATTTCGCTTAAATATATGCAGGAAAAGAATATGAAACTGAAATCCATGACAATTTTTCAGCCCTTGTAGCAGTAGTTTATTAACAATCAACTGATTCCAAGTTTATTGCAATCTCACATTTTTTTTTTGTTTGTTTTTTGGGGGGAGGGGGGTGACGGGTTACTTACTAACTATTCTTTAACATAATACATTTCTTTTGTTTTGCTATAGAGTAACATATTAGACTGAACATTTTATTGCAACTAGCTCTTGCTGCAGTTGTTTTTCAAGAGCCAATCTGGGCTTCAGTCTGCAGGAAACAAGGCTAGGCACAATCATTTATTAGTATTAAGTGAATTGTTATACAGTTATTACCTGCTAATAAAGCCAATTAGGGACATATATGTATAATGGTTAGTCTTGAGAAGTGCAGGGTGCGTTTTTTATCTCTGAGAATTAGAAAATGTACAATTTTATAGATAAATTACATGAAAATTTGGCAAAATAAATAATGAAAGAATATTGCAAAACTGTTTTATTACAGTTTACTGTTCCTTCAAGATTGTCCCAAAATAAATTTGATTTTAATCATATTTTAGTTCAAACTTATAGAGGAAATGTATTGCTACAAATTTTATTAAACTATCTTTACTATTCAAGCTTACACAATTTGGTACAAATACACATGCTTAATGAGGACTATGGAATATCTTTCCAATAACAAATTACTATTATTGTGTCTGTTTTATAGTCAGATGTGCCGAGCACAAGGCAACAACCCTTGGAGTGCCAGCTTCGTCAGCCCTACTTTATTTATGTACTTAGTATAAAGCTTACACTTCTTCCTTGCTAATTATATGTTCCCATATTCCCTTGAAGGTGATGTGAATTGTGTGTTAAATGGTGGTCACCTAGTGCTTAGCATATGAACAAAAGTGCATTTTTTGTTTCCTGTGTGAGTTGCTTTGTTAGGTTCTCAAAATGACAGTGCTGCCCTCTCTCCTTGCAGAATATCACTTCCCTTTCCCTTACCTTAACCTCATCAAAACTAAGTTTACAGGAGATATTTAGTAGAAGTTCAATGAACAACATTGTTAGTATATTAATGAAGTTGGAGGGCATGGAGAGTTCAGAGTTCGTGGTATGTTTAATGTAGCATTCCCCCTTGTCCACCCTGTTACTAGTAACCAAGATCATTTTGCTACAGGTTTTTTTTTTTTGTAGATGACAGGTTTACTCTTTATTAGGAGGTCAGATCAGAAAAATGGCGTATTCAGTAAAAAACAAAAAAACAAAAAAACAATTTTGTTCATGATTTATAATAATAATTTCTCAGTTATCTGGCCTTTAGACTCGAGCTTCCAGTCCCAGCCCTGTGTTTTCTTCTAACGAGGACTGTTGCCGTTAACAGCAAGTAGGGTGACACTCGATTTGTACTGTGTGACGGGAACAGATGGAGCTTCTTTGTAAAACTCCGCCTGTATGTAAATGTGAACGGAGTTTCACCCAAGCCGTGATATGACCTGACCGTGCACATGCCGAGGGTGGGCTGCTGGTGAAAGAGAATAAAAAATGGCCACTGAATTGTACCACTGGCAGGTCAAGTTTACTATCAGTCTTTCATTGCAAGTGTTAGGGACAAGATTTTTTTTGTTTTGTTTCTCTGTTGGTATTTGTTGTTTTGCATTTAATTATTTTACCTGCTTGTGAACCCAGCTTCACACACGTTTGATAGTTTAGAAGTTTAAATTGCATTATACTCACAGTAATGTGTGTGATATAGTAATTACAGAATTATTAATTAGTTTGCAAATCAAGTAGCTCTGCTATAAAAGTCCTTTTTTAGAATTTATCAGGATGTCTGATATACTCTGTCCCTGAATTGAGTTTTCATTTCAAAATCACACTTATAAAACAACTGCAAAGCTCTTTGCACCAGTATATATATGTGAATATTGCCACATCTTTATCTAGGATTGCAGACAATATATTTTTATTTTTTTCATTTGGTTAGTCAAATCAGACCATTATATTTAAAGCAGCTTATACACTTCTTCCAACTGTGGAATTTAAAAAAATAATAATAAATATGTGTGTGTGTATATATGTATGTATATATATATATATATATATATATATAGATATAGATATAGATATAGATAGAGAGAGGAGAGAGATTTTGTTGTGATTTTTTTCACTTACAGACTTTGGCCTTTTTTTTTATTTTTTATTTTTTTAAACAATTAGTGTATCTTATTTATTCTATGTAATTACCATATACAAAGCATATTTTTTTATCCTGTGTTTAAATTGATGAATTTAACCAGCGCAGTTTCTTAAACTTATGGCCTTTTTAATTTCTTTGACTCAAATATTCACCTACCAGTTTTTTTAAGATTCAAAAATTCTCTCTCTCTATCTATCTATCTATCTATCTATCTATCTATCTATCTATCTATCTATCTATCTATCTATATATATATATATATATATATTTTTAAAAGTTAATCAATACAAATTTTTGTATAGAAAATTAGCACATCTAGGCAAGTTCCCCACTTGCGTTTTCCCCAGTAAAACTCCACATACATTGTTTCCAATGCACAAGAGGATTCTGGGAAAGATATGCAAAATCTCATTTTTTTTTTGCTTCAAATACTGTTTTAACACAGCGATTCTTTAACAGGACTATTGCAGCAACACAGAAACCATTCACTAGACAGCCTGTTTCTTTCTTTTAGAACTTGTCAGTAGAAGGAGTTTGAAGCAAAAAAACTGAGATTTTGCGTATCTAATTTGTATATCTTACCCAGAATCCTCTTGTGCTTTGGACACAATGTATGTGGAGTTTTAGTGGGGAACTTGCCTAGATGTGCTGATTTTCTATGCAAAATTTGTATTGATTAACTTTTTAGACATGGAGGATTTTAAACTCAGATTTTTAGCTGCCCCATAATTTTAATGAATATATATATATATATATATATATATATATATATATATATATATACACACACACACAGTGTATGTGTATGTCTGTATATATATATATATATATATATATATATATATATATATATATAAATAATACATGTTTTCTAAACTATAGAAACAAACTGAGGTTTTACCAAGGCAATGAAACCTAATATATAAGATACTATATATATATAACTAGTCTAATAGATGTAGATAGTGACTTTTCTATATATATATATGTGTGTGTGTGTATATATATATATATATATATATATATATATATATATATATATATATATATATATATATATATATATGTATATGCCGTACATTTAGGAATGTAATCACAAGGTGCATTTATATGTACACATACATTTATTCTTTTTCACACAGGTTAATTTAATAAATTATGAAGGACTTTGTGGGGTTTGAATGGAATTTAGCTAGGTTTTATATGCATGGTTTGCTTTAAATTGAAATAAATGGCACCACAAATGATGCTTGGACATATTGGTTTTTCTTCAGCTATTTGAACTTTTCACCCTGGTCTGAGTGGGTCACACATTGACCTGTCTGAACTCCACTAGTAACACTAAGTCTTCAAGGGTGACCTTTTCTTATTGGAGGTTCAAATGTCTGCCTGTTTTCTGTCCTCTCGATAAACAGGCTCATGTCTTATAATATCCTAAGCAATTTCAGAAGTTTTTTTTTTTTTTAAGAAACAAAATTAGCAAAAAGCAACAAAAATAAATACATCTTGGCAACTTAGGTTGCATTTTGACTGATCTGAGCATGAGCAAATCTGACTCCCTGTTTTTCTATTCTTTTCACTTTATAGTAAACCATCTCATGTTACTCTAGAAGTTTTATGACATCAGGTTAGATAAACCTTTCTGCAGAGGCCACATCCTTCTTGTAGGGCTGTGACAGGAAGTAATGAATACTGCACAAATGTAGTGTGAAAAAAGTAATAGAAGGGAAAATCCATTTAAAATTATGAAAAATACACACTGCAATTATTTCTATTAAAGGGATAGTCTAGTCAAAATTAAATTTTTCATGATTCAGATAGGGCATGCAACTTTAAATAACTTTCCAATTTACTTTTATCTTCAAATATACTTTGTTCTCTTGGAATTATTTGTTGAAAGCTAAACCTAGGTAGGCTCATGTGCTAATTTCTAAACCCTTGAATGCTTCATCTTATCTTAGGGCAATTTGACAGTTTTTTTTACAGCTAGACAGGGCTAGGTCATGTGTGCCATTTTGATAACATTGTGCTGACTCCCGTGGGATTCTCTAAAATGCAAGCTTGTCAAAAGAACTGAAATAAGTGGGCAGTCTGCAGAGACTTAGATACAAGGTAATCATAGAGTTACAAAAAAGTATATTAATATAACCATTTTAGTTATGGAAAACTGGGGAATGGTCAATAAAGGGATTATCTATCTTTTTAAAAAATGTGGAGTAGACTGTCCCTTTAATTATAATCCACTGCTTAGTGCCTTTTTATTACAACAATGAAGCAGACTGTTTAACACCCAGTCAAAATTAAACTTGCATGATTCAGATAGAGCATCTAATTTTAAGATGCTTTTAATTAACTTCTATTTTCAAATGTGCTTCATTCTCTTGATATCTTTATTGAAAAAAGAATTCTCACAAATCCTACAATAGTGGGAGTTAGCTGCTGATTGGTGCCTGCACACATTTGTCTCTTGTGATTGGCTAACTTGATGTGTTCTGCTAGCTGCCAGTAGTGCAATGCTATGTCTTCAGGAAAGAATAATTAGATAATAAAGCAATTTTGATAAGTCATTTGGGAAGTTGTTTAAAACTGTATGTTCTATCCAAACCATGGAAAAAAAGTGGGGATTCCTGTCCCTTTAATAAAAGCGTACCTACAATTTTGTGTATAGTTTGTTAGATCTTGCCAATAGATATACATATAAATACATTAGAAATCATTCTACGTAAGGCTAGAAAATGTCTGTCCTATAAAACAATGCAAAAGGAACACCGATTTTAATGTATAAGGTCCAATTTAGAAGCTGTAAGCTGTAGCTGTTTTAAGTTAAACAAATATGGCATTTTTGCAGAATTGTAATAATCTATGCAGCCATTTTGCATAGCTCACATAACCCCCTTATCCAGCACATTATTATTATTTTTTTAAAGTTGGGGACCACGGCAATACAGTGAATTGGAGGCTGTATTGTCCAAGCCATTTGTTTCCCTGGAGCATATTCTCAGCTGCTTATTACCACAAACAGCATCATTTCTGCCACTCGCTTCAAAATCACCAGCAGTAGTTTATAAGATATGTGTTATAATGTATCCAGTAAGCTCTTTGTAAAAGAAAAAATACATCATAACTATGAAAAAAACATTAAACTCAAAATGTAGCTCATAAGCACATAGTAGAGAAACAGGTAAAATATATATTTTCTTTATAAATGGAAAGAGTCCACAGCTGCATTAATTACTTTTGGGAAATAAGAACCTGGCCACCAGGAGGAGGCAAAGACACCCCAGCCAAAAGGCTTAAATACTCCTCCCACTCCCCTCATCCCCCAGTCATTTTTTGCCTTTCGTCCCAGGAGTTTGGCAGAGAAGTGCCAGAAGTTTTGTTTTGTCTCTTATGTAGGGTAGTCCCATGGGACAGGAGTTTTCAGTAATCCTATCAGTCTCTCAGTGAGGGCCTGGATGAAAGTTAGAGTCTGGAGATGGAGGTAGAGTCTTTCTGCGAAACCATCCCGACTCATATTAACAGCTCCACAAGCAATTGGCGTTGTTGAGCTTTGCTTCCCTGTCTGCTTTCTTCTCTCAAGCCCATGGCGGAGGCGCTGCTACTATTCGTCACACTTGAAGGGCCATGTTCCTGTTCCACAGCGTAGATTCTGGTAAGATCGTTTCATTTTACTTCATCAGAATGTACTGTAACTTATTTACTTCCCGTAAGGTACTATCTTGCGGGACTTAAGTATATAATATAGGGCCTCAGTGAGGCTCCTTTGGTATCTTAGAATCAAGGGTTAATATCTCCCGAGGGGGATTATTAAACAGGGTTTTTTTTTTTAATCATGTTTGTTATGTGATTCAATCTGCTTATGTGTAGTGTTAACTGGGCTCTTGCCTTAGAACATAAGTGCCTTGGGAAGTGATGCAACCTTATGGTTGGGCTTGCTTTTTTTGGACTATACGGTTCACCTTGTGACTGGACGTGTTTACGCTCTGGTCTTCCATTTCTGCATTCCTGACCGTGTGGGGACTGAAGAATTCTGGTCTGCTAGTGTCTGGTTCCTTGGAGGTGGTGAGTGCCTCAGCCATTGTGGGTGTCAGGTGCTGTTTAAAATTTTCTTTAGTCCATATTATTATATTCTCTATCTAGTTATGGAGGATTCTGATGCTGAGACTGTTCAAATTTCAGATTCTTCGACTTGTGAAGAATGCGAAATTGGCCCCATTGACACAGGTCAATCAGTTATGTTCGATATGCCGCATTAGAGCGCCTTGTTCCTCGGGCTCGGGGAATCAAGGGTTCGCTGAGCCATCCGTCTCTGGGGGTTATGTCCTACGTGAGGCGAGTTCCCTACCGTTTCCTACTACTACACATGCGGGTAAACCATATTGTTTATCCTTCCTTGCAGGGCGGCTTGTTCCCCCCGGAGGTTGCAGCTCGTTTTGGCTTTCACATATTTTTGGCGATTATGCATCTGCAAAGTCCAGACGTTTATTTGCCGTTGTGCTTGTGCCCTATTGTCCCTGGTCTCCCGGGCCTTGGGTGGGCCTATACAGTTCCCTGGGGTGTAGCTGTCCTTGAGTGTTGCCTTTCGTTACAGAATAGCGCGCCTTCGCGTGTTACTCAGACACGTTTATGAGTTGTTAGAGGATCCTATCCTTAACGTATACGGGAATCCGCAGTATTCTACTTCTAATGGTTCACCTCATTAGACATGAGGGGAAGACATAATCTCCTGATTGTCGGTTATTGTGATCTTTCCCAGTTTTTGTTGGAAGATCAGGGTTCTGTGTGGCTGGTCCTGCGGGTATGCCTGTTTCTTCTTGGGCGTTTACCTACGGGTTGCCTTATATTTTCTTTTATCCGGTTAGGATGACTTTATTTTTGCTACATGTTTCCTTCGGGAACTTTCTCTGGGATCGATTCTCGCCGTTTACTTCTGCGGAAGTTTGTTAAGGGACATGTTAGTCCTATATTTTGTCTGTTATTCTCTTCCCTTCTGAGGGAGGATTTAGGCAGCTTGACAGTTATGGCCCTGTCTGCAGGCTGGTCTTGCTTGGGTTCAGATCTTCTGTCTTGTGCCTTGTTCAGACACGTGGCACCTGTTCTGCCTGGCTTGTCCGGTTGAGGCGCTGAGTACTAACTTCATTATTTGTGTTTCTTGTTTTTATTTTACAAGTTTCAGCTAACGAGGACTCGTGGGTCTGTGAGGCTGGAAGGATTGTTTCAGTCCTTATTGAGCCTTCAGGCTGGTTGACTGGATCAGCGGCGTTCCGCTGCATCACTTCTATTGCTTCCGATTCTCTCGGGACCTAGAGTATTCTTCCTCATGAGGGAGGATTGGGGGTTTAGCGCCTCCTTACTGCTGGTTTAAGGCAGTTTGGCCTTCCGAGGCTCTAGGAATTGTCCTGTTGGACATGTTCCTTCCGTGGTTCTCTTGTCAGCGAGACCTTGGACTCCATGTAGGTTAGGTCTCCTTACGGGGCCCTGGGTTTCCCTTCGGGAGATGGTTGCTCTCTCCTTTGAGACCCTTTGGATTTTATCTATTCCTCCATGTGAGCTGGGTCTCCTTTGGGGACCTGAGTTTCCCTTCGAGAGAGTTCTTTTGGACTCTGCTTAGGATTTTTCCCGGACCAGAGGATGTTCTGCATCCTTGGTTTTAGGTACTCCTCTGTTTCTTATGGTGAGGTGGAGACTAGCTTTTGATCGAGTGACCTTGTCCTCGTGGTATTCCCTTGCTTTGGTCGTCTTGTGGCAGTTGAATGCCTATGGGCTCTAGTGTCTTGGTTCGAGATGCCTTGGCTCGTTTGGAGCGTTGGACTTTGGCATGGGGTGGTCTCTTCCTTGGGTCGGGACTTGCGAGGTGTTATCTTTCTCCGGGTTCTCCTGGATATTACATTAATATATCCCTGTGGGTCTGTTTTATATATCAGACGGGGTGTTTACATGTCTGGGATATTGTTTGTTTTCAACAATTGGGGGCTCAAACCTGTCATCACCCTGGTTCTTCCGGGTGCTAAGGCTTTTGCTCAGCATTTTCCCTTGTGGATCCCGTTGCGGTTTGCTAAAGTAACCTGATGGTTTTGTGGTTCTGCAGGCGAGGGGTTATAGGGTAACCGTTGCAGATAATGCACCCTGTCTGTGCGCTAAGTTTTCAGGGGATTTCTTCCAGGTTCATGGAGAGTGCTCTCTGATTCAGCCTGAGGCCTTGTGTCTCGTGGGCAGGTGCTCCATCTCTAAGGGCCCCCTTTTTCTTAGGGGGGGGGGGCTTGTTCTCCTATGGAAGTCTTGTTTTAGGACTTTTCCTAGATTCAGGGGTTGGAACAGAGGGTTGAACCTATTTGGAGAGAGGCATGCTTTCTGGGTTGCTCTGTACTATCTGGAGTCATGCTGGCTCCGCGTTGAGATGGGCCTTTGCTAGACTCTTCTGGGTCTTCGTCCTTGTCAACTTTCTTTTTATGGAGTTTCTGGGGGGTTCCCGAGCTCTGTGGAATGGCTGAAGCTATTTTTTCCGCTCTTTTGTGAGCGGGTATTGGGGTTCTTCTGTTCCCCTGGTTTCGGACCTACTGACGCTTGGGCTGGCCCGGCTGGGAATTAGTCCTGAGATTTCTGTTCCTTCTGTGTCGGTCTGGCGGCTGGGATTGCCTATAGGGTGCCCTCTGTCTTGGAGTTTTTACAATCCGATATCTTGTTTAGCCGCATTTTACTTCTTAGTAGTATTCTCTCTTGGGTTGTCCTGATGACGGCTGCATGTTCTTGATCCAGGTGTTTACCTCGTCTGGGTCTGCTACACGTATTTGTGTTGAATTCTTCAGTATTCTAAGTGCTGACGACTTGAGGATAAGTCTTCAGTTGTCGTTTCGGTGCTTCCTCTCGATGTTGAGAGTAAGGATTGCTGTTCGAATGCCCTGTCCTAGACCTTGTGCTAGTGTTGATCTGAGCGTTGCCTCCCCTTATTTGTCGTGGACCCCTTTGGGTCTTTATGAGCTGGGCTCGTTCTGGGGGTCTTCATTTATGGAATTTTGTGGTGTCCTTTTGATTTCTTTTAATTTTTTTCTTGCTCTGTACCTTTGGGAGTTTTGGGCTCGTGTTTCCTTCGTTAGTAAGGGGTGTGTGGTTGGGGGCCGACCAGTGGGCGACAGTGTCTCCTGAAGGACTGTTCGCTCAGTTGAATCTGATTTTGTGGTCTCTAGCTAGGCTTCCGGACTATCTGCGGGTCAGTGTCCTTGGGGCTTTTTCCTTTCAATGTTCTTGGCTTCAGACGAAGTGGCGTTTTGTTGGGTAGTGGTTTCAGGCCTGGTGCCCTCAGAATGGGCTGCCTCTTGTACCCTCCCGTCTTGGCATTCAGTGTCCTCTATAGCTTGGGTATTGTTTTCCCAAAAGTAATGAATGCAGCGGTGGACTCTTTCCATTTATGAAGAAAAACATACATTATTTTTACCTGATAAATTTCTTTTCTTCAGATGGATAGAGTCCACAGCTCCCCACCCGTATTTTTCATGTGGGGCGTCTGTATTTTTATTCTTCTGGCACCTTTTTACCCTGATATTTCTTCTACTGTTCCTTTTTCCTCGGCTAAATGACTGGGGGATGAGGGGAGTGGGAGGAGTATTTAATCCTTTGGCTGGGGTGTCTTTGCCTCCTCCTGGTGGCCAGGTTCTTATTTCCCAAAAGTAATGAATGCAGCTGTGGACTCTTTCCATCTGAAGAAAAGAAAATTATCAGGTAAGCATAATTTATTTTTTTTTGTATAAAATTTATAACGTTGTGTAAATTTATATTGAAACTGAGACAAGGGATATATTGCTCACTCCCAAAGCTTTATTAGGAATAACCCTCCACCTTCACAATAATGAAACCTATTCAGGACACAATCTTCAAAAACAAACCCTGTAAAATAGTTTAAACCTAAATTGAAAACATGGTCATTGTCTTTGTGTGTAATGTTCTCCAAGTTTTCCAAAATAGCCCAGTATGTTTGGTACAGCAGAATACAAAGGTATACAATACAGTAGCACCTGTTCATTTACTACATGGAGAAAACAGGTGTATATATCCACTTAATGATATTGTTTCCATATAATAATTGTTTATTTCTATTTAAAGTGCCTTTAAATTATGCACGGGTCATATATGAAATGTTTATACAACTGCAAATTTTTTTTTAACAGCCCCACTTCAGTTTCTGTTTATTTTAGTTCTCTGTGTCAATAGATGACACAATCAATAAAACTTACAGAGCACTGTCACATGCAATTCATTTTGTCTGTTTATTGTTGTCTGCCATCTATATCCCTTGTAGTAATCCCTGGTACTCTGTCTGTGCTAAGAGGCCTTCTGTCATTTTATACTCGATGAAAGACACTTTAAAGCACCTGGACTTGAGTTAGTAACAATGGATCATTAAATTTATGTTCTTTAGCTATTAAACTAGATAATATAGTGACTGACTTTATAAATTGTAATGTGAATTCATGTTGTTCACATCAGAATGTCAAAGGCACAGTAGAAGTTGAGCGCTTCTTATTGTACAGTCCTCGCTGCTTACATATTGCAGCTGTGCTACTCCGTGTTTGTTACTGTTCTTATTCTCTGTATACTGTTATTTATAAAAACAATAGCAATGTTTACGGGATTAAAAGGATTTATCAGTTCTACATCTTGATAAAAAGTTATAAGTATTAAAAAAGTGTAAAAATAGGGGCGAGTGAGTAAAAGTGCGATAAAAGTGCAAAACAAAAATGTTGTAATGTGTTACAGCATGTTGTTTCACTGTTGCTTCCATATGGAAACCCACAAAGTCGGCTTCCGAACAGTAATGCACTACTAGAGCTAGCTGTGTACACTGGTGAGCCAGCGACAAGAGGCAAGACACCAATCACAAACAAACTCTGAGTAGTGCATTGCTGCTCTTACATGGACATGCTTTTCAACAAAGATTACTAAGAAAACAAAGAAATGTTGATTATGGAAGTAAATTGAAAAGTTGCATGCTCTCTGTGAACTATAAAAGTTTACTTTTGACATTCATGTCCCTTTTATAGAGTTAAAAGGATGAATTAGATTTAAATGTGTGTGTTTTTTAATTCCATTAGATACTCTTCTGGCCTATATAAAGCACCGACACACAGTTCCAGATTAAAAATGTATTCTTGAACATTGTTTTCATCTGGAAGACTGGACAAATGCACCATTGGTTGAGCAGATTATACGTATAACATACTGGATTATTCCTCTCCTATGATAAAAGTACAGTAATAGTTAAGAGATGTTATACTGTAAAATATTCTTTCATTAGCCCGCCTAAGCTCGCCTACCTTCGCCGCCGCGGACCTTGAATATCAAATAAAGCTGTCAAAAAGCCGCGGGGCGATGAGCAGCGGACTGTGAGAGTTATCACTCATCCGATCTCGCTGCTCTTCGGCTTTTTCCCAGCTTTATTGCTAGCCTGTCACTAAGCACCCACACTAAACTACACTGTTCTATCCCTATACCGGCGCCCCCGGAGCCTCCCGCAACTCAATAAAGTTACTAACCCCTAAACCGCCGCTCCTAGACCCTGCCGCAACTCTTATAAATGTATTAACCCCTAAACCGCCGCTCCTAGACCCTGCCGCAACTCTGATAAATGTATTAACCCCTAAACCGCCGCTCCCGGACACCGCTGCCACCTACAGTATACCTAGTAACCCCTATCCTGCCCCCCCTATACCGTCGCCCTCTATAATAAAATTATTAACCCCTATCCTGCTGATCCCGCACCTCGCCGCAACTAAATAAATAGTTTAACCCCTAAACCGCCGCTCCCTGAACCCGCCGCAACCTATATTAAACCTATTAACCCCTATCCTGCCCCCCATACACCGTCGTCACCTATAATACATTTATTAACCCCTATCCTGCCCCCCACTACACCGCCGCCACTGTAATAAAATTATTAACCCCTAAACCTAAGCCTAACCCTAACGCCCCCCTAACTTAAATATTAATTAAATAAATCTAAATAATATTACTCTTATTAACTAAATTAATCCTATTTAAAACTAAATACTTACCTTTAAAATAAACCCTAATATAGCTACAATATAACTAATAATTATATTGTAGCTATCTTAGGATTTATTTTTATTTTACAGGCATCTTTCAATTTATTTTAACTAGGTACAATAGCTATTAAATAGTTATTAACTATTTAATAGCTTACCTAGCTAAAATAAAGAGAAATGTACCTGTAAACTAAAAACTAACCTAAGTTACAATTACACCTAACACTACACTATACTTTAATAAATTATTCCTATTTAAAACTAAATACTTACCTGTAAAATAAACCCTAATATAGCTACAATATAAATAATAATTATATTGTAGCTATCTTAGGATTTATATTTATTTTACAGGTAACTTTGTATTTATTTTAGCTAGTTAGAATAGTTATTAAATAGTTATTAACTATTTAATAACTACCTAGCTAAAAGAAATACAAAATTTCCTGTAAAATAAATCCTAACCTAAGTTACAATTAAACCTAATACTACACTATCATTAAATTAATTAAATAAACTACCTACAAATAACTACAATTAAATACAATTACATAGACTAACTAAAGTACAAAAAATAAAAAAATAAGTTACAAACATTTTAAAAATATTACAACAATTTTAAGCTACTTACACCTAATCTAAGCCCCCTAATAAAATAACAAACCCCCCCAAAATAAAAAAATGCCCTACCCTATTCTAAATTAAATAAAGTTCAAAGCTCTTTTACCTTACCAGCCCTTAAAAGGGCCATTTGTGGGGCTTGCCCCAAAGAAAACTGCTCTTTTGCCTGTAAAAGAAAAATACAACCCCCCCCCCAACATTAAAACCCACCACCCACATACCCCTAATCTAACCCAAACCCCCCTTACAAAAACCTAACACTAATCCCCTGAAGATCATCCTACCTTGAGTCGTCTTCACTCAGTCGAGCAGCGATGGAACCGAAGTGGACATCCGGAGTGGAAGAAGTTAATCCTCCAAGCGGCGCTGAATAAATCTTCCATCCGATGAAGTCATCATCCAGGCGGCGCTGAAGAAGTCTTCGATCCGGGCGATGTCATCTTCCAAGAGGCGCTGAAAAGGTGTTCTATCCGGGCGATGTCATCTTCCAAGCCGGGTCTTGAATCTTCCTCCCGCCGACGTGGAACATCCTTCTTCACCGACGGACTACGACGAATGAAGGCTCCTTTAAGGGACGTCATCCAAGATGGCGTCCCCTCAATTCCGATTGGCTGATAGGATTCTATCAGCCAATCGAGATTAAGGTAGGAAAAATCTGATTGGCTGATGGAATCAGCCAATCAGATTGAGCTCGCATTCTATTGGCTGTTCCGATCAGCCAATAGAATGCAAGCTCAATCTGATTGGCTGATTGGATCAGCCAGTCGGATTGAACTTGAATCAGCCAATCAGATTTTTCCTACCTTAATTCCGATTGGCTGATAGAATCCTATCAGCCAATCGGAATTGAGGGGACGCCATCTTGAATGACGTCCCTTAAAGGAGCCTTCATTCGTCGTAGTCCGTCGGTGAAGAAGGATGTTCTGTGTCGGCGGGAGGAAGATTCAAGACCCGGCTTGGAAGATGACATCGCCCGGATAGAAGACCTCTTCAGCGCCTCTTGGAAGATGACATCGCCCGGATCGAAGACTTCTTCAGCGCCGCCTGGATGATGACTTCATCGGATGGAAGATTTATTCAGCGCCGCTTGGAGGATTAACTTCTTCCGCTCTGGATGTCCACTTCGGTTCCATCGCTGCTCGGCTGAGTGAAGACGACTCAAGGTAGGATGATCTTCAGGGGATTAGTGTTAGGTTTTTGTAAGGGGGGTTTGGGTTAGATTAGGGGTATGTGGGTGGTGGGTTTTAATGTTGGGGGGGGGGGTTGTATTTTTCTTTTACAGGCAAAAGAGCAGTTTTCTTTGGGGCAAGCCCCACAAATGGCCCTTTTAAGGGCTGGTAAGGTAAAAGAGCTTTGAACTTAATTTAATTTAGAATAGGGTAGGGCATTTTTTTATTTTGGGGGGGTTTGTTATTTTATTAGGGGGCTTAGATTAGGTGTAAGTAGCTTAAAATTGTTGTAATACTTTTAAAATGTTTAATTTTTTTATTTTTTGTAACTTAGCTTTTTTTATTTTTTGTACTTTAGTTAGTCTATGTAATTGTATTTAATTGTAGTTATTTGTAGGTAGTTTATTTAATTAATTTAATGATAGTGTAGTATTAGGTTTAATTGTAACTTAGGTTAGGATTTATTTTACAGGTAATTTTGTATTTCTTTTAGCTAGGTAGTTATTAAATAGTTAATAACTATTAAATAACTATTCTAACTAGCTAAAATAAATACAAAGTTACCTGTAAAATAAATATAAATCCTAAGATAGCTACAATATAATTATTATTTATATTGTAGCTATATTAGGGTTTATTTTATAGGTAAGTATTTAGTTTTAAATAGGAATAATTTATTTAAGTATAGTGTAGTGTTAGGTGTAATTGTAACTTAGGTTAGGATTTATTTTACAGGTAAATTTCTCTTTATTTTAGCTAGGTAAGCTATTAAATAGTTAATAACTATTTAATAGCTATTGAACCTGGTTAAAATAAATTGTAAGTTACCTGTAAAATAAAAATAAATCCTAAGATAGCTACAATATAATTATTATTTATATTGTAGCTATATTAGGGTTTATTTTACAGGTAAGTATTTAGTTTTAAATAGGATTAACTTAGTTAATAATAGAAATATTATTTAGATTTATTTAATTAATATTTAAGTTAGGGGGGTGTTAGGGTTAGTGTTAGACTTAGGTTTAGGGGTTAATAATTTTATTACAGTGGCGGCGGTGTAGTGGGGGGCAGGATAGTGGTTAATAAATTTATTATAGGTGGCGACGGTGTAGGGGGGGGGCAGATTAGGGGTTAATAAGTTTAATATAGGTTGCGGCGGGTTCAGGGAGCGTCGGTTTAGGTGTTAATACATTTATTATAGTTGCGGTGGGCTCCGGGAGCGGCGGTTTAGGGGGTAATAACTTTATTTAGTTGTGGCGGTGTAGGGGGGGGACAGATTAGGGGTGTTTAGACTCGGGGTACATGTTAGGGTGTTAGGTGCAGACAGCTCCCATAGAAATCAATGGGATGTCTGTCAGCAGCGAACTTGTACTTTCGCTATGGTCAGACTCCCATTGATTCCTATGGGATCCGCCGCCTCCAGGGGTGGCGGATTGAAAACCAGGTACGCTGGGCCGTAAAAGTGCAGAGCGTACCTGCTAGTCATTTGATAACTAGCAAAAGTAGTGAGATTGTGCCGCACTTGTGTGCGGAACATCTGGAGTGACGTAAGAATCGATCTGTGTCGGACTGAGTCCGGCGGATCGAAGTTTACGTCACAAAATTCTACTTTTGCCGGTCTCAAGCCTTTGATAACTAAGGCGAATCAGCCTCGCCACAAATACGCTGCGGAATTCCAGCGTATTTGAGGTTGACGGCTTGATAACTACCCCCCATTATCTTGTTTACACGAATATACAGGGAGTGCAGAATTATTAGGCAAATTAGTATTTTTACCACATCATCCTCTTTATGCATGTTGTCTTACTCCAAGCTGTATAGGCTCGAAAGCCTACTACCAATTAAGCATATTAGGTGATGTGCATCTCTGTAATGAGAAGGGGTGTGGTCTAATGACATCAACACCCTATATCAGGTGTGCATAATTATTAGGCAACTTCCTTTCCTTTGGCAAAATGGGTCAAAAGAAGGACTTGACAGGCTCAGAAAAGTCAAAAATAGTGAGATATCTTGCAGAGGGATGCAGCACTCTTAAAATTGCAAAGCTTCTGAAGCGTGATCATCGAACAATCAAGCGTTTCATTCAAAATAGTCAACAGGGTCGCAAGAAGCGTGTGGAAAAACCAAGGCGCAAAATAACTGCCCATGAACTGAGAAAAGTCAAGCGTGCAGCTGCCAAGATGCCACTTGCCACCAGTTTGGCCATATTTCAGAGCTGCAACATCACTGGAGTGCCCAAAAGCACAAGGTGTGCAATACTCAGAGACATGGCCAAGGTAAGAAAGGCTGAAAGACGACCACCACTGAACAAGACACACAAGCTGAAACGTCAAGACTGGGCCAAGAAATATCTCAAGACTGATTTTTCTAAGGTTTTATGGACTGATGAAATGAGAGTGAGTCTTGATGGGCCAGATGGATGGGCCCGTGGCTGGATTGGTAAAGGGCAGAGAGCTCCAGTCCGACTCAGACGCCAGCAAGGTGGAGGTGGAGTACTGGTTTGGGCTGGTATCATCAAAGATGAGCTTGTGGGGCCTTTTCGGGTTGAGGATGGAGTCAAGCTCAACTCCCAGTCCTACTGCCAGTTTCTGGAAGACACCTTCTTCAAGCAGTGGTACAGGAAGAAGTCTGCATCCTTCAAGAAAAACATGATTTTCATGCAGGACAATGCTCCATCACACGCGTCCAAGTACTCCACAGCGTGGCTGGCAAGAAAGGGTATAAAAGAAGAAAATCTAATGACATGGCCTCCTTGTTCACCTGATCTGAACCCCATTGAGAACCTGTGGTCCATCATCAAATGTGAGATTTACAAGGAGGGAAAACAGTACACCTCTCTGAACAGTGTCTGGGAGGCTGTGGTTGCTGCTGCACGCAATGTTGATGGTGAACAGATCAAAACACTGACAGAATCCATGGATGGCAGGCTTTTGAGTGTCCTTGCAAAGAAAGGTGGCTATATTGGTCACTGATTTGTTTTTGTTTTGTTTTTGAATGTCAGAAATGTATATTTGTGAATGTTGAGATGTTATATTGGTTTCACTGGTAAAAATAAATAATTGAAATGGGTATATATTTGTTTTTTGTTAAGTTGCCTAATAATTATGCACAGTAATAGTCACCTGCACACACAGATATCCCCCTAAAATAGCTATAACTATAAAAAAAAAACTAAAAACTACTTCCAAAACTATTCAGCTTTGATATTAATGAGTTTTTTGGGTTCATTGAGAACATGGTTGTTGTTCAATAATAAAATTAATCCTCAAAAATACAACTTGCCTAATAATTCTGCACTCCCTGTACTCATCAATATAATTTTTTATAATACCATCAAGTATCTTCCCCACTATTGATGTCAGACTAACAGGTCTATAGCTTCCTGGATCAGCCCTGCTTCCCTTTTTTTAAAAGTGGCACCACATCAGCTTTATGCCAGTCCTGGGGTACTATGCCTAAGGATAAGGAGTGTTGAAAAATGAAGAGTAGAGGTTTGGCTATAAACCATTTTGAAGTGACATGAAACCCAAAAAAATTATTTCATGGTTTAGGTAGAACATACAATTTTAAACAACTTTCCAGTTTACTTCTATTATCAAATTTGCTTCATTCTTTAGGTATCATTTGTTGAAGGAGCAGCAATGCACTATTGGTTTCTAACTGAACACATGGGTGAGCCAATGACTATCGGTGTGTGTGTGTGTGTGTATGTGTGTGTATATATATATATATATATGCAGCCACCAATCAGCAGCTAGAACCTAGGTTCTTTACTGCTCTTGAGCTTACCTAGATAAACTTTTCAGCAAAGGGTAACAAGAAAAGGAAGCAAATTAAATAATAGAAGTAAATTGGAAAGTTGTTTAAAATTGCATGCTCTGTCTAAATCATGAATGTTTAATTATGACTTTGCTGTCCCTTTAATTTCCCGTAAAACCCTTGGGTGTATTCCATCTGGGCCCGGAATTTTATTTACTTTAATATTATCCATTTTTTTCCTGATATCATTATAGAGATAAGGAAGAAGAAAACTGGAAAAAGGAGTGCCTATAGGCAGTAGTATAAAGACCTATAAGGTTACAGAGTTAATAAGTTACATCCATAAAATATTATAACTTATTTATTTGAACAATTCTAAGATATAATACATGGATCCATGTATTAAACAATAAATACTATAGAAAATGAAATGTAATTGAAAAGTCCAAAATGTTAAAAACAAATGCCTCTATTCCTTGATGAATATAGAGAATACTTTTATAAAATCCTTTAAAATTAATTATATATGAATAGTGAGAAGTGTGTCCATCCAGTTTTATGTTGAAATGTCAGAATCCCATTGGATTGTGCACTGTCCCAATCTTGAAATTTGAACAATATCCAAAAGATCGATGAAAAAGCCAAATGTGAAAAGTATTGATGTGCAAAAAGAGGAAATAAAAGTAGAAAAAAACAAAAATTTGCGTTACCACTAGGTATCCAAAATTGTAAATCCTATGGAGCCGATTTATCACGGCCCGAATGGGGCCGTATACACCTGTTTCCGCGCGAGCCTTCAGGCTCGTTGGAAACAGGAGTTAAGAAGCAGCAGTCTTAAGGCCGCTGCTCCTTAACTGGTCCACCTGCTCTGAGGCGGTGGACAGCAATCCGCGTGATCGCATATGATCGGGTTGATTGACACTCCCTGCTCGCGGCCAATTGGCCGCGAATGTCCAGGGGGCGGCATTGCATAAGCATTTCTAGTGAAATGCTTGTGCAATGATAAATGTCGACAGCGTATGCTACAGCGGATCATGTCCATTCACACTTTCACAAATCGGCCCCTATGTGCTGACCATTATCCATGTGTACCTGTGGTAGTCTTAAGAAAGGCCTAATTTTAAACCGAAACACGTTGACGAATACAGCTTTTTTTCTGCTAAGCATCCTCTTTAGGAGACACTTTTTGTTATCTTTTAGTTACTGTATTGCACTATATGATTTTTTTTCCAAAGGTACTCAGATAATTGTCAGCAGATAGGATTTACAATTTTGGATACCTAGTGGTAACACAAATTTTTTTTTCTACTTTTATTTCCTCTTTTTGCACATCAATAATAACATCTAGATGATGAAAGTTATACAAGACATCAAAAAAATATAATAACGCCAATAACATCATATCATAGTAAATTAATTATCAATACATCTAAATGATGGCAACTGTTAAAACAGGAATTTGAAAAACCATAACCTGGGTCTATATATTTGTGCTCACGTGTACACCAATACATACATGAACCCATACTCGCAAGCCCCCCGCTTGTTCATGGGAGTGACCACGATACATAATGAGTAACCATGTACTCCACTATTCTGTTGGTAGGACAAAATCACAAACTATTACCTATTAGGAGAAAAATGGAGGGATATTATCATGTATTATAATAATCATGTGGGGATGTGTAAAATCATATTGTGCTTTAAATCTTAGTGATTTGTGAGGTGGGAGGGGTTTTTATAGAGCTCTTGGGGTTTGGGAATCCTTGCCTCCTAGTGGTAGAGAAGAGTAGTTCCTAAGAGTAAAGAACCGTGGACTCTCCCCACCATGAAAGAAATGAATTTATCAGGTAAGCATAAATTATGATGTTTTTTTTTTTTTTAAAGGTTCTGCACCACATAAGCAGTTGGTTCCCTTCCTTGTTTTCCTTCCTAAGATAGGGAGAGTCCACGGCTTCATTCATTACTGTTGGGAAATACAACACCTGGCCACCAGGATGAGGCAAAGACACCCCAGCCAAAGGCTTAAATATCCCTCTCACTGCCTCATTACCCCAGTCATTCTTTGCCTTTTGTCATGTTAGGAGGTGGCAGAGAAGTGTCAGAAGATTTCGAGAGTCCTGAAAAGGGGTATCTGCCCTTTGAGATAGGACTGGAGTTTTAAGTAGTCATGTCAACATCTCAGTGAAAGTATTGATGAAAGTTAGAGTCTGGAGATGCAGGGAAAGTTTTTCTGCGAAACCATCCAGACTACTTCTAACAGCTCCTAAGCAATCAGTGTTGACGAGTTTCGCTGCCTGCTTTCTTTCACTCAAGTCCATGTCAGGAGCGCTGCTATAAGACTGTCACAGTTGAGAGGCTGTGTTCTGTTCCATAGAATGGATCCTGGAGGTAAGATCATTTCAATTTTAACACATAAAATGCTATAACAGGGTCACAGTGTGTCTCCTTTATACCTTGATAGGATCCAGGGTTAATCTCCTCTGAAGGGGGCTTATTGAACAGTTGGGGTTAATTAATCAGTGTATTAATATTTACATGCTGCTTTGTGTGATTTTTTTTTTCCTGGGCTGATAGACTGTGTTTTTGGCTGGAACAAACAGGTTTCACTTTTAAGTATCACTTTCGTTTTTTTTAAAGTGTTGCACAGCTCCTATTAATTGCTGTACTTGTAATAACAGGAGAAGTACTGTCTTGCACTCCATGTGACCGGGTGTGTTCTATGTTCATTTCCACCATTCCGGCTGAGACTTGAACCTGAGGAGAGCGTTTTCTCTGTTAAAGGGATAGTAAACCCAAATTTATTTTACAAGATATGACGAGTCCACGGATTTCATCCTTAGTTATGGGATATAGCCTCCTGGTCAGCAGGAGGAGGCAAAGAGCTCCACAGTAGAGCTGCATAAATAGCTCCTCTTTTCCCCCCCTAACCCAGTCATTCTCTTTGCCTGTGTTAGTGATAGCAGTGAGGTAAAGTGAGGTGTTAGTTTGAATTCTTCTATCAAGAGTTTTTTATTTTAAATGGTGCCGAAGGTACTATTTTTCTACAGAGAAACATCTGAAAATAGCCTGACAGGTTATGGGAACTAGTGGATTTTAGTTTCACTGCATCTCCCATACCTGTGCTGCTTCTCTGTGTGCGGTCATAGAATATTGGCTAAGACCCTTATGCCTTACAGGACCTCAGGAGGAAGAGTGGACCTTATGATACTGTAAGAATTACATGCTGTTCCTCAGCATGGAGGTAAGTGCAGTCTTTTTGTTTTCTGGGGTGCTGCAACATACCCCAGAACCGACTGTACTATGCCTTATTTTTCTCCAACATAGGTGTGTCCGGTCCACGGCGTCATCCTTACTTGTGGGATATTCTCTTCCCCAACAGGAAATGGCAAAGAGCCCAGCAAAGCTGGTCACATGATCCCTCCTAGGCTCCGCCTTCCCCAGTCATTCTCTTTGCCGTTGTACAGGCAACATCTCCATGGAGATGGCTTAGAGTTTTTTAGTGTTTAACTGTAGTTTTTATTATTCAATCAAGAGTTTGTTATTTTAAAATAGTGCTGGTATGTACTATTTACTCTGAAACAGAAAAGAGATGAAGATTTCTGTTTGTAAGAGGAAAATGATTTTAGCAACCGTTGCTAAAATCGATGGCTGTTTCCACACAGGACTGTTGAGAGGAATTAACTTCAGTTGGGGGAACAGTGAGCAGACTTTTGCTGCTTGAGGTATGACACATTCTAACAAGACGATGTAACGCTGGAAGCTGTCATTTTCCCTATGGGATCCGGTAAGCCATTTTTATTACAGAAAGAAAAAAAGGGCTTCACAAGGGCTTTTTAAGACTGTAGACATTTTCTGGGCTAAATCGATTTATATATAAACATATTTTATACTCCATAGCCTTGAGGAATTATTTTAATCTTGGGAATTATGTAAAATAACCGGCAGGCACTGTATTGGACACCTTACTCTCTAGGGGCTTTCCCTAATCATAGGCAGAGTCTCATTTTCGCGCCTCTATTGCGCACTTGTTTTTGAGAAGCAGGACATGCAGATGCATGTGTGAGGAGCTCTGATACATAGAAAAGACTTTCTGAAGGCGTCATTTGGTATCGTATTCCCCTTTGGGCTTGGTTGGGTCTCAGCAAAGCAGATACCAGGGACTGTAAAGGGGTTAAATATAAAAACGGCTCCGGTTCCGTTATTTTAAGGGTTAAAGCTTCCAAATTTGGTGTGCAATACTTTTAAGGCTTTAAGACACTGTGGTGAAATTTTGGTGAATTTTGAACAATTCCTTCATACTTTTTCGCAATTGCAGTAATAAAGTGTGTTCAGTTTAAAATTTAAAGTGACAGTAACGGTTTATTTTAAAACGTTTTTTGTACTTTGTTATCAAGTTTTTGCCTGTTTAACATGTCTGAACTACCAGATAGACTGTGTTCTGAATGTGGGGAAGCCAAGGTTCCTTCTCATTTAAATAGATGTGATTTATGTGACACAAAATTTAGAGAAAATGATGCCCAAGATGATTCCTCAAGTGAGGGGAGTAAGCATGGTACTGCATCATCCCCTCCTTCGTCTACACCAGTCTTGCCCACACAGGAGGCCCCTAGTACATCTAGCGCGCCAATACTCCTTACTATGCAACAACTAACGGCTGTAATGGATAATTCTATCAAAAACATTTTAGCCAAAATGCCCACTTATCAGCGAAAGCGCGACTGCTCTGTTTTAGAAAATACTGAAGAGCATGAGGACGCTGATGATATTGGTTCTGAAGGGCCCCTACACCAGTCTGAGGGGGCCAGGGAGGTTTTGTCTGAGGGAGAAATTTCAGATTCAGGGAAAATTTTTCAACAAGCTGAACCTGATGTGATTACATTTAAATTTAAATTGGAACATCTCCGCGCTCTGCTTAAGGAGGTGTTATCTACTCTGGATGATTGTGAGAATTTGGTCATTCCAGAGAAACTATGTAAAATGGACAAGTTCCTAGAGGTCCCGGGGCCCCCCGAAGCTTTTCCTATACCCAAGCGGGTGGCGGACAGAATTCATGCTCTCAAATTGGCTAATTCTTTCACCCTAGACGCCACTTTGCAATTGGCTAGGTTAGCGGCGAAAAATTCTGGTTTTGCTATTGTGGCGCGCAGAGCGCTTTGGTTAAAATCTTGGTCAGCGGATGCGTCTTCCAAGAACAAATTGCTTAACATTCCTTTCAAGGGGAAAACGCTGTTTGGCCCTGACTTGAAAGAGATTATCTCTGATATCACTGGGGGCAAGGGCCACGCCCTTCCCCAGGATAGGTCTTTCAAGGCCAAAACTAAACCTAATTTTCGTCCCTTTCGCAGAAACGGACCAGCCCCAAGTGCTACGTCCTCTAAGCAAGAGGGTAATACTTCTCAAGCCAAGCCAGCCTGGAGACCAATGCAAGGCTGCAACAAAGGAAAGCAGGCCAAGAAACCTGCCACTGCTACCAAGACAGCATGAGATGTTGGCCCCCGATCCGGGACCGGATCTGGTGGGGGGCAGACTCTCTCTCTTCGCTCAGGCTTGGGCAAGAGATGTTCTGGATCCTTGGGCACTAGAAATAGTCTCCCAAGGTTATCTTCTGGAATTCAAGGGGCCTCCCCCAAGGGGGAGGTTCCACAGGTCACAATTGTCTTCAGACCACATAAAAAAACAGGCATTCTTACATTGTGTAGAAGACCTGTTAAAAATGGGAGTGATTCATCCTGTTCCATTAGGAGAACAAGGGATGGGGTTCTACTCCAATCTGTTCGTAGTTCCCAAAAAAGAGGGAACATTCAGACCAATCTTAGATCTCAAGATCCTAAACAAGTTTCTCAAGGTTCCATCGTTCAAAATGGAAACCATTCAAACAATTCTTCCTTCCATCCAGGAAGGTCAATTCATGACCACGGTGGATTTAAAGGATGCGTATCTACATATTCCTATCCACAAGGAACATCATCGGTTCCTAAGGTTCGCATTCCTGGACAAGCATTACCAGTTTGTGGCACTTCCGTTCGGATTAGCCACTGCTCCAAGGATTTTCACAAAGGTACTAGGGTCCCTTCTAGCGGTGCTAAGACCAAGGGGCATTGCAGTAGTACCTTACTTGGACGACATTCTGATTCAATCGTCGTCCCTTCCTCAAGCAAAGGCTCACACGGACATTGTCCTGGCCTTTCTCAGATCTCACGGGTGGAAAGTGAACGTAGAAAAAAGTTCTCTATCTCCGTCAACAAGGGTTCCCTTCTTGGGAACAATAATAGACTCCTTAGAAATGAGGATTTTTCTGACAGAGGCCAGAAAATCAAAACTTCTAAACTCTTGTCAAATACTTTATTCTGTTCCTCTTCCTTCCATAGCGCAGTGCATGGAAGTAATAGGTTTGATGGTAGCGGCAATGGACATAGTTCCTTTTGCGCGAATTCATCTAAGACCATTACAACCGTGCATGCTCAGTCAGTGGAATGGGGACTATACAGACTTGTCTCCGACGATACAAGTAGATCAGAGGACCAGAGATTCACTCCGTTGGTGGCTGTCCCTGGACAACCTGTCACAGGGGATGAGCTTCCGCAGACCAGAGTGGGTCATTGTCACGACCGACGCCAGTCTGGTGGGCTGGGGCGCGGTCTGGGGACCCCTGAAAGCTCAGGGTCTTTGGTCTCGGGAAGAATCTCTTCTCCCGATAAATATTCTGGAACTGAGAGCGATATTCAATGCTCTCAAGGCTTGGCCTCAGCTAGCAAAGGCCAAGTTCATACGGTTTCAATCAGACAACATGACGACTGTTGCGTGCATCAACCATCAGGGGGGAACAAGGAGTTCCCTGGCGATGGAAGAAGTGACCAAAATCATTCAATGGGCGGAGACTCACTCCTGCCACTTGTCTGCAATCCACATCCCAGGAGTGGAAAATTGGGAAGTGGATTTTCTGAGTCGTCAGACATTTCATCCGGGGGAGTGGGAACTCCATCCGGAAATCTTTGCCCAAATTACTCAATTGTGGGGCATTCCAGACATGGATCTGATGGCCTCTCGTCAGAACTTCAAGGTTCCTTGCTACGGGTCCAGATCCAGGGATCCCAAGGCGACTCTAGTAGATGCACTAGTAGCACCTTGGACCTTCAAACTAGCTTATGTATTCCCGCCGTTTCCTCTCATCCCCAGGCTGGTAGCCAGGATCAATCAGGAGAGGGCATCGGTGATCTTGATAGCTCCTGCGTGGCCACGCAGGACTTGGTATGCAGACCTGGTGAATATGTCATCGGCTCCACCATGGAAGCTACCTTTGAGACAGGACCTTCTTGTTCAAGGTCCGTTCGAACATCTGAATCTGGTCTCACTCCAACTGACTGCTTGGAGATTGAACGCTTGATCTTATCAAAGCGAGGGTTCTCAGATTCTGTCATTGATACTCTTGTTCAGGCCAGAAAGCCTGTAACTAGAAAAATTTACCACAAAATATGGAAAAAATATATCTGTTGGTGTGAATCTAAAGGATTCCCTTGGGACAAGGTAAAAATTCCTAAGATTCTATCCTTTCTTCAAGAAGGTTTGGAGAAAGGATTATCTGCAAGTTCCTTGAAGGGACAGATTTCTGCCTTGTCTGTGTTACTTCACAAAAAGCTGGCAGCTGTGCCAGATGTTCAAGCCTTTGTTCAGGCTCTGGTTAGAATCAAGCCTGTTTACAAACCTTTGACTCCTCCTTGGAGTCTCAATTTAGTTCTTTCAGTTCTTCAGGGGGTTCCGTTTGAACCCTTACATTCCGTTGATATTAAGTTATTATCTTGGAAAGTTTTGTTTTTGGTTGCAATTTCTTCTGCTAGAAGAGTTTCAGAATTATCTGCTCTGCAGTGTTCTCCTCCTTATCTGGTGTTCCATGCAGATAAGGTGGTTTTACGTACTAAACCTGGTTTTCTTCCGAAAGTTGTTTCTAACAAAAACATTAACCAGGAGATAGTCGTGCCTTCTTTGTGTCCGAATCCAGTTTCAAAGAAGGAACGTTTGTTGCACAATTTGGATGTTGTTCGTGCTCTAAAATTCTATTTAGATGCTACAAAGGATTTTAGACAAACATCTTCCTTGTTTGTTGTTTATTCTGGTAAAAGGAGAGGTCAAAAAGCAACTTCTACCTCTCTCTCTTTTTGGATTAAAAGCATCATCAGATTGGCTTATGAGACTGCCGGACGGCAGCCTCCTGAAAGAATCACAGCTCATTCCACTAGGGCTGTGGCTTCCACATGGGCCTTCAAGAACGAGGCTTCTGTTGATCAGATATGTAGGGCAGCGACTTGGTCTTCACTGCACACTTTTACTAAATTTTACAAGTTTGATACTTTTGCTTCTTCTGAGGCTATTTTTGGGAGAAAGGTTTTGCAAGCCGTGGTGCCTTCCATCTAGGTGACCTGATTTGCTCCCTCCCTTCATCCGTGTCCTAAAGCTTTGGTATTGGTTCCCACAAGTAAGGATGACGCCGTGGACCGGACACACCTATGTTGGAGAAAAAAGAATTTATGTTTACCTGATAAATTACTTTCTCCAACGGTGTGTCCGGTCCACGGCCCGCCCTGGTTTTTTAATCAGGTCTGGTAATTTATTTTCTTTAACTACAGTCACCACGGTATCATATGGTTTCTCCTATGCAAATATTCCTCCTTTACGTCGGTCGAATGACTGGGGAAGGCGGAGCCTAGGAGGGATCATGTGACCAGCTTTGCTGGGCTCTTTGCCATTTCCTGTTGGGGAAGAGAATATCCCACAAGTAAGGATGACGCCGTGGACCGGACACACCGTTGGAGAAAGTAATTTATCAGGTAAACATAAATTCTGTTATTCTGTGAGGGGCTCGGTAAGGGCTCCCTGGGGCATGTGTGGGCTGTCTTTTTATTAGAAGGGGGATCCCAACATGTTTAACTTTTCCCATTTAGTAGATCAGATATACTTAAATGCACTGGGAGCTGCGTTGGACACAATTGTTGACGCAACGGGCGAGTCACTGTTTATGTGCGTAGTTTACTTCATGTCCTATGATAACTAAGGGACCTTGTGAATGGAGGCTGACGCTGGGAGTTCTACCGGAGTCGGATAGAGATAAAAATAACGTTCTATCTGGCTCCGGTATATGGCGGTTCTCTGTTGTTTTTTCCGGGGTTGTTGTGTACGCCCACAAAGGGGGGGGGTTACCTTTCACGCCTAAAGCCGCGCAGTTAGTTATTGCTAAGAAGGACAGTTTCTTTTACGGCTCCTAAGTATAGCAAACGAACTTAGACACGCCGTTGTTAGAGGAGACGTCTTGGTCAGTAGGAGTCAGGTAGGAGCCGCAGCAGAGCTGAGGCGAGGTGACAGCACATTTGAAATATATATATTTTACTCAAAAGGGTATTTTGATATTTCATATAATTATATAAGTCAAACGTTAATCTAAAGCTGGGACAGTTTTTTTTCTTAAAGATACAGTTCACACGTTGTTTATTAGTCATACGTTTCACTACTTATTGTTAAAAACACGATCAAGGTAGCTTTTCATTTCTGTTAGCATGGATGATCTTGAACACACCACATGCCATATGTGTTTAGATGCCATTGTTGAACCCCCCCGGTTACACTTTGTCCCTCATGTATAGAAAGGGCTTTACAGTGTAAAGAACAAATTTTCTTTAATAAAGATATATCTAATGATTGTCCTCTGATGAAAGTCAGGGTATGTCACTCATTTCTCCCCAAGCGTTTTAGCCTTTAACGCCCGCACAGGGGACACCATGTTCTTCTACGGCGTCTGCTTCATTTACTCTGCAGGATATGGCTGCAGTTATGTCATCCACTCTTGCAGAAGTTTTATCTAAGGCAAACGTAGTAGGAAAGAGACCCAGGTGGTCCATGCGACTTCTGATTCTTTGATGGTAATCTCCGATGTACCCTCCCAGGGCTCTGGGGGGGGGGGGTAGGGAGGACCTGTCTGATTGGGAACTGTCTGACTCAGGTAGTGCATTACCCCAGACAGATTCGGACGTGATGTCCTTCAGATTTAAGCTTGAACACCTCCACCTGTTATTGCGGGAGGTTTTGTTGACTCTGGACAACTGTGACTCTATTGTGGTCCCTCCAGAGAAATTGTGTAAAATGGATAAGTATTTAGAAGTTCCATCTTATTCTGACGTTTTTCCAGTTCCTAAGAGAATTTCGGAAATTATTACTAAGGAATGGGAAAGACCGGGTATCCCGTTCTCTCCTTCCCCTATTTTTAAGAAAATGTACCCTATACCTGACACCGTTCGGGACTCTTGGCAAACGATCCCTAAGGTGGAGGGAGCTATCTCTACCCTATTGAGGACAGTTGTGTTTTCAAAGACCCTATGGATAAAAAGTTAGAGGGTCTTCTAAAAAAGCTATTTGTTCATCAGGGGTTTCTTTTTCAACCGATGGCCTGCAATGTACCAGTCACAACTGCAGCTGCCTTTTGTTTTGACGCTTTAGAAGAGACTCTTAAGACTGAGACTTCTTTAGAGGAAATTATGGATAGAATTAAGGCCCTTAAGCTGGTTAATTCTTTTGACAGAGTAGACAGAGTAATTTTCGTTCGTTTCGAAATTTCAAGGGAGTCCCCTCTTCATCTTCCCCTAAGCAGGAAGGGAATTTTTGCACAAGCCAAGTCCGTCTTGAGACCCAACCAGGCTTGGAACAAGGGTAAACAACCCAAGAAGCCCGCTGCTGCTCCCAAGACAGCATGAAGGGGCGGCCCCCGATCCGGAACCGGATCTAGTAGGGGGCAGACTTTCTCTCTTTGTCGAAACTTGGATGAGAGATGTTCAGGATCCCTGGACACTAGAGATCGTGTCTCAAGGGTATCAGTTGGAGTTAAAAAATTCCTTCCCAAGGGGAAGGTTTCTTCTTTCACGATTGTCTGTAGACCAGATAAAAAGAGAGGCGTTCTTATGTTATGTAAAAGACCTCTCCACTGTGGGAGTAGTTTGTCCCGTTCCAATACTGGAATGGGGGCAGGGGTTTTACTCAAATCTCTTTGTAGTTCCCAAAAAAGAGGGAACGTTCCAACCCATTTTAGATCTCAAGAGTCTAAACAAGTTTCTCAGAGTTCCATCCTTTAAGATGGAAACTATTCGGTCAATTCTTCCGTTGATCCAGTAGGGTCAATATATGACTACCGTGGACTTGAAGAATGCATATCTTCATATTCCTATCCACAAAGATCACCATCAGTTCCTAAGGTTTGCCTTTCTGGACAAACATTTTCAGTTCATGGCTCTTCCTTTCGGGCTGGCCACGGCACCCAGGATCTTCACGAAGTTTCTAGGGTCTCTGCTGGCGGTTCTCAGGCCGCGGGGCATTGCAGTGGCGCCTTATCTGGACGATATTCTGATCCAGGCGTCTTCTTATCAACTGACAAAGTCTCATACCGACATGGTTCTGTCCTTTCTAAGGAGTCACGGTTGGAAGGTGAATCTAGAAATTAGTTCACTAATTCCACAGGCAAGGGTTCCTTTCCTGGGAACTCTAATAGATTCTATATCCATGAAAAGTTTGACGGAAGTCAGAAAATTAAAGATTCTGAATACATGCCGAGCCCTTCAGTCCAATCCTTGGCCGTCAGTGGCTCAGTGCATGGAAGTAATTGGATTGATGGTGGCGGCAATGGACATAATTCTGTTTGCTCATTTTCATCTCAGACCTGTACAACTGAGTATGCTCAGACAGTGGAATGGAGATTATGCAAATTTGTCTCCTCAGATAGATCTGGATCAGGAGACAAACTCTCTTCTTTGGTGGTTGTCGCTGGATCATCTGTCCCAAGGGACGTGCTTCCGCAGACCTTCATGGGTGATAGTGACAATGGACGCCAGTCTACTAGGATAGGGTGCAGTCTGGAATTCCCTGAAGGCTCAGGGTGTGTGAATTCGGTCGGAGTCTCTACTTCCAATCAATATTCTCGAATTGAGAGCAATATTCAATGCGCTTCAGGCTTGGCCTCAGTTGGCTTCGGCCAAATTCATCCGCTTTCATTCAGACAACATCACGACAGTGGCTTACATCAATCATCAGGGAGGAACAAGGAGTTCCTTAGCGATGACAGAGGTATCCAAGATAATTTGGTGGGCGGAGGCTCGCTCTTGTTATCTTTCAGCAATCTACATCCCAGGAGTGGACAACTGGGAGGCGGATTTTTGAGCAGACAGACGTTTCATCCTGGGGAATGGGAAGAGGGCTTTGGTGATTCTAATCGCTCCTGCTTGGCCTCGCAGGACTTGGTATGCCGATCTGGTGGACATGTCCTTTCTGCCGCCGTGGAAGCTTTAATTGAGGTAGGACCTTCTCATCCAGGGACCCTTCCATCATCCGAATCTAATTTCTCTACAGCTGACTGCTTGGAGATTGAACGCTTGATTTTATCTAAGCGGGGGGTTCTCTGATGCGGTCATTGATACTTTGATTCAGGCGCGTATGCCTGTTACTAGAAAGATTTACCATAAGATATGGTGTAAATATCTTTATTGGTGCAAATCCAAGGGCCACTCATGGAGTACGGTTAGGATTCCCAGGATTTTGTCTTTTCTCCAAGAAGGATTGGAGAAAGGATTGTCCGCAAGTTCCTTAAAGGGACAGATTTCTGCTTTGTCTATTTTGCTACACAAGCGTCTGGCAGATGTTCCAGATGTTCAATCTTTTTGTCAGGCCCTGACTAGAATTCGGCCTGTGTTTAGACCAATTACTTCTTTTTGGAGTTTGAATTTAGTTCTTAATGTTATTCTAGGGGTTCCGTTTGAACCCATTCATTCCATAGATATTAAGTTATTATCTTGGAAAGTTTTATTTTTGGTTGCTGTTTCTTCTGCTTGCAGAGTTTCTGAGCTTTAGGCATTACAATGTGATTCTCCTTATCTTATTTTCCATGCTGATAAGGTGGTGTTACGTACCAAACCTTGTTTTCTTCCTAAGGTTGTTTCTAACAAGAATATTAATCAGGAAATTATTGTTCCTTCCTTGTGTCCTAACCCTTCTTCTAAGAAGGAGCATCTGTTACATAATTTGGAGGTAGTCCGTGCCTTGAAGTTCTACTTGCAGACAACTAAGGATTTTCGTCAAACATCTTCATTATTTGTTGTGTTTGCTGGGAAACGTAGGGGTCAGAAGACTATGCCTACCTCTTTTTCGAATTACGGCCCACTCTACTAGAGCTGTGGCTTCCTCATGGGCATTTAAAAATGATGCTTCTGTGGAACAGATTTGCAAGGCTGCAACTTGGTCGTCTCTTCACACTTTTTCCAAATTTTCCAAATTTGATACTTTTGCCTCGTCTGAGGCTGTTTTTGGGAGAAAGGTTCTTCAAGCAGTGGTGCCTTCCATTTAGGTTCCTGTCTTGTCCCTCCCTTTCATCCGTGTCTTATAGCTTTGGTATTGTATCCCATAAGTAAGGATGAAATCCATGGACTCGTCATATCTTGTAAAAGCAAAGGAAATTTATGCTTACCTGATAAATTTATTTCTTTTACGATATGACGAGTCCACGACCCTCCCTGTCATTTTTCTAAGACAGGTTTTTTATTTTTGTTAAACTTCAGTCACCTCTGCTCCTTGGCTTTTCCTTTCTCTTCCTAACTTAGGTCGAATGACTGGGTTGAGGGGAAGGGAGGAGCTATTTATGCAGCTCTGCTGTGGAGCTCGTTTTCTCCTCCTGCTGACCAGGAGGCGATATCCCATAAGTAAGGATGAAATCCGTGGACTCATCATATCGTAAAAGAAATAAATTTATAAGGTAAGCATAAATTTCCTTTTTTTCATTCATGAAAATGATAGAGCATGCAATTTCAAGCAACTTTCTAATGTACTCCTGTTATTAAATTTTCTTCTTTCTCCTACTATCTTTATTTGAAAATGCAGGAATCAAAGCTTTGAAGGCGGCCTATTTTTTGTTTAGTACCCTAGATAGGGCTTGCTGATTGGTGCCTGCATTTAGCCTTCCAATCAGCAAGGGCAACCCAGGTTCTCAACCTTAAATTGACTGGCTTCAAAGCTTTTATTTCTGCATTTTCAAATAAAGATAGCAAGAGTACGAAGAAAAATTTATAATAGGAGTAAATTAGAAAGTTGCTTAAAATTGCTGCTCTATCCGAATTATGAAAGAAAAAAATTGGGTTTAGTATCCCTTTAACTGTCTGGGTCTCATATTATGCTCCATGACAGAATTCTGGACTATTAATACTGACTCAACCACAAACCCAATATATTCATGGGCTACTCATAAGGCAGTGGTTAGGGGATTATTGATTCAACTCAAAACTAAAATTAATAAGAAATATAGAACCCACACAGAACAACTCCACAAAGAGATTGAAACCCTAGAGAGACAACACAAGCTGACTAAAAGTCCAGTGACGCTGCAAGCCCTCCAGGATAAAAAACACTCCTTAGAAACAATATTAAACTCACAAGCAATAAGAGCAGCGCAGCGTCTTAAATCACATTACTTTATCTACGTGAATAAGCCAGACAGATTTATGGCGCAAAAGATTAGGGAAAGATACAAGGCGTCGGCTATACCCTCGATAGAGACGGAGGGGGAGGCTTGACCTCCCACCCCCAGGAAATAGTGGATACTTTTGCAAACTTCTATGCAAGCTTTACGATGGGAAGAAGGTGATTCACAACACAGAAACAATGACTCAAACAGGGATTTTTTTGGGGGACTGCAAACTGACTTCACTCACGACAAAACAGAGAAGTGCCCTTAGTGCCCCGATATCTACAGAGGAGATTTTAAGAGCCATTAAAGACTTGAAACCGGGGAAGGCGGCTGGCCCTGACGGCTTTCCAGGGGAATATTATAAACTTTTCAAAAACACACTTGTTCCTCACTTGACCAAATTCTGTAACTTCATCCTGGAATGCAATCCCATCCCTCAGGAGTTATTAGATGCAAAGATAGTGGTGATCCCCAAACCAGATAAGGACCATAAAAAATGCCAGAATTACCGCCCTATCTCTTTAATCAACCAGGACCTTAACATATTTACTAAAGTCCTGGCCAGCCGCCTTAAACCAATCATGCCACACTTGATTCACCCTGATCAATTGGGGTTTATACAGAATAGTGAAGCCCCGGATAACATAAGATGAGTAATTAATTTGATCCACCATTTAGAAAGTACACAGACGCCTTCTCTGGTCCTATCGCTGGATGCGGAGAAGGCGTTTGATAGAATAGACTGGAAATATATGCTTATGGTCATAAGGGAGATGGGCTTTGATGACACTTTTATGACTGCTTTACAGGCAATATACTCAAATCCGCGGGCCCAGGTCACTTCAGGGGGTTATAGGTCTAGTCTCTTTCCCATTCTAAATGGGACAAGACAGGGGTGTCCTCTGTCGCTCTTGCTATTCGCCCTTTGTATTGAGCCGCTGGCAGCCAAAATTCGAACCCATCCAGACATATCAGGAATTCGGGTGGCCCAAACTGAATACAAAATTTCTTTATTTGCGGATGACATACTACTCACCATTACTAAACTGCTCATATCACTTCCTAATTTGAATAAGACATTGACCGATTTTTCAAGCATATCGCAATATAAAATAAATATGGAAAAAAGCGAACTTCTGCCGGTAGCCGTCCCCTTACACACACGAAAATAATTGAACTTAACTTTGAGTTTCGGTGGGTTACTAAAACACTCAGATACTTGGGTATTAATCTCCCAGTTCAGATGCAACTTTTATATAAGTATAATTACACCCCACTCCTTAATCAGTTCAAAAAAGACCTTTTGAAGTGGCGATTGTGTGGTTTCTCTTGGATGGGGAGAGTAGCGTTAGTTAAAATGAACATGCTGCCGCAAATTTTGTATCTCTTTAGAGCCCTCCCCATTAAACTGGTCAAATCAGATATTAAAATAGAGGCTGACATATTAGCTTTTATAAGGGGGCCGAAATCAGCTAGAATAGTGAAACAGGTGATTTTCAGAAGCAGAGCTGCTGGGGGAGTGGGGGCTCCGGATCTTCTGGAATATTATAGGGCTGCTAGACTAGCCCAAGACTCCTGCTTCATGAGGAGATCGGAGGAAGCTACCTGGGTGTTTTTGGAGATGGAGCTAGGAGGATGGGAAGAAAGAGACTCAGTCATATGGGACACACATCCTACTGACTCAGCTAGGATACATGCTAAAGAATACACATCAGACCTGAACACAAAGACATGGATACAAACACTTAAAAGAATAGGCTTGTTTCCTTAATGTTCTTTATTGACCCCAATTAGATATTTTCTAGCAGGTGACTCTCGTATGCTGGTTGCCAAGTGGGGAAACAAGGGGCTCTACAGGGTGACGGATGTAGTGAAGGGGAGACAGTTGCTTCCATTCACCCAGCTGTAGTCAAAACTTGCGCCCATAAAACTCCATTGGTACCTTTATCTTCAATTGCGCTCCTCCCTGCATACCTTCCTTAAGGAATCAATAAATGGGCAACAAACGGTATTAGAGACATGTGGCGCAAGCTTGACAAGGACCAAACACAACATTTCGAGAATATACATAACATTGCAGACATCTCCAAACAGAACCAAATCCTCGGTAATAATGGCATGGGAGAGAGATCTGAATATACTTAAAGGAGTACAGGAATGGGAGGAAATGATCCAGGGAGCTGATAAGGGATTAATTAGTATGGATCTAAAAGAAAACGTCATGAAGACTATATTTAGATGGTATCTCACTCCAATGAGGACAGCTCATATGTATTCAAACGGCAGTAACTTATGTTATAGAGGTTGCGGTTAACTAGGGTCATACAAACACATGTGGTGGGACTGTGGGTGGATACAGAGGACTTGGCAGAAACTCTCCACCCTTATTAGTCAGCTGCTGGAGGAGGAGGTTACTCTTACTATTCAACAGGCGTTACTACACGAACACATAAACAGATAAATTCCATAAATATATTAACACGTTCATTAGAATTCTGTGTACAGTGACAAGGGTCTGCATTGCAAAGTATTGGAAGATAGGCTCCCCTCTATGGTCAGAAATACACAATAAAATTTGTTACACTTATGCCATGTATGAATCTGCAGCGGACACCTTAAACAATAGGGCCTCATTTAAAAAAATATGGTACTATTGGATTAGTAATTCGACACCCTCCAAAAGGGAACATGTGATCCAGTCTGATTCTTGAGCACAGAGTCTGAGCATCTCCTGTAGGCTTTGGAAGGCCGCTGGGAGTGGGATAGCTATCTACCCCCCCCTTCCCTCTCCTCCCCCCCTGCTCTTACGAGAGCCGTGTTTATTTGATCACTATTAGAGATAAGAACCTTTCAGCATAGTCTATTTTTATTGCTTTATTACAGGGCATGAGGTTCACAAAAAGATAAATATGTAACAACCACTGTAGAGCAGATTCCAATACAGATAGCCGATTTGTAGAATCTGAAAATTGATTTATTTTGCAGGATCTTCTACATTCAAAGATGTGTCCCCTGGAAATATGAAGTGCATTAAGATACATGGGAGGAACTGGGGGGCATTATATTTAGATATGTTGGAATTGTCATATGATAACACTATACAGCTTGTTTCTAAACTCTTTCTGTTTTGTACACGATCAAGAAATATTATAATAATAAAAAATATTTAAACATAACTGTCTGAGTCTTGGAGGTGGTGAGTGCCCCAGCCATTTGGAGTATAAAGGTGCAGTTTTCATAATATAAAAACGTTTTTATTTCTGTCCTTCTGTGGGTATAACCTGAGCTATGGAGGACTCTGACATGTTAGAAGGTTCTCCTTCTGTACTAAATCATACCTGTTTATATTGTAAGGAGGCCGTAATTTTCCCGCCCACTCAATTATGTTCCACATGCCTTAACACCGTTATAAAGTCTAAGAAGGGAGACAAACCTGTCTTAGTCCCTCTGAGCCGTGTACCTCTCAGGACTCGGCGTCCCGTGAGATTATTACCCTTGCTACATTATCCACTATACATGCAGTTCCCGTAGCACATCTAATCCTCCATCCGGAGAGGGCCTTCTTCCTGCGGACTTTGCAGCGCAGTTACAAACTGCGGTGTCTGCGGCCCTCAGTGCATTACCTCGCTCTAACAAACGCAAGAGAAAGGTTAAACATAGCTCTACTGACCCTGAGTCATCTAAATATCGGATTCAGTTATTATGTCCCAGTTATCCGATGATGAGTTAACCTCTGTAGCTTCAGAGGGTGAACTTTCTGGTTCGGAGTTCTTGGCGTCTAAGCCTCCTGCTGTGGAGGAACCGTCCTTTAGATTTAAAATTGAGCACCTGCGTTTTTTATTTAAGGAGGTTCTGTCTACGTTAGAGGTTCCAGAGGCCGCGCTGTCTGAAGAACCTATGATACCTAAGTTAGACAGACTTTACGAAGACAGGAAAGTTCCTTTGACTTTTCCTGTGCCGTTTAAGATGGAAAACATTTTTAAGAACAAATAGGAAAGAATTAGTTCTTCCTTTTCCCTAAAAGTTGTTCCCGGTCCTGGACTCTCAACTGGATTTTTGGGGCTCCATTCCTAAGGTAGATCGTGCTATCTCTTCACTTGCTAAACGTACTGCTATATTTCTTGAGGATAGTTCTTCATTCAGAGAGCCGATGGATAAGAAAATGGAAACCTTTCTGAGAAAGATGTTTCAATATACAGGATTTTTGTTTCAACCGGTGGCTACAGTTTCCACGGTTGCCGGAGCGGCTACCTACTGGTGAGACTTTTTGTTAGAACTCATTGAGGGGGAGTCTCCCCTCGAGGATATTCAAGACAGAATTAAAGCTCTGAGAATTGCTAATTCTTTTATCTGTGATGCAAACCTGCAAATTATTCGCCTAAATGCAAAGGCCTCTGGCTTTGTAATCCTAGCCCGCCGGGCTCTCTGGTTGAAGTCTTGGTCTGCGGATATGACTTCTAAGTCAAGACTCCTTTCTCTTCCCTTTAAGGGAGAATTTTTATTTGGTGGACTATTTTATTTCTACGGTTACCGGAGGCAAGGGTGCCTTCCTAACGCAAGATAAGAAGAACAAGTCTAAGGGACGACAATCTCCTAATTTTCGTTCCTTTCGTTCTGACAAATCCCAACGACAAAATTCTCCTCCAAGGCCGAGCAACCCAAGAGTACTTGGATGCCGGCTCAGACCTGGAATAAATCTAAGCAGAATAAGAAGCCTGCCGAAAACAAATCAGCATGAAGGGGCGGCCCCCGGTCTGGGATCGTATTGTGTAGGTGGCAGACTGTCTCTTTTTGCAGATGCCTGGGTCAAGGACATACAGGATCCGTGGGTCCTGGAGTTGGTATCTCAGGGATACAAGATAGGCTTCAAATCTCATCTTCCAGGGGGCAGATTCCTTCTCTCGAATCTGTCTACAAGATCAGAAAAGAGGGATGACTTTCTAGGGTGCGTTCGGGATCTATCCTCCTTAGGAGTTGTTGTCCCGGTGCTTATCGAAGAAAGAGGTTTGTGGTTTTATTCAAACCTTTTCATGGTCCCAAAGAAGGAGGGAACTTTCCGCCCAATTCTGGACCTAAAGTGATTAAACAAATTTCTCAGTATCCCTTCCTTCAAGATGGAGACAACAAGGTCCATTCTTCCTTTAATTCAGAAAGGCCAGTTTATGACCACTATAGATCTGAAGGACGCTTACATTCATGTTCCAATCCACAGGGAACACTTTCAGTTTCTGAGGTTTGCATTCCTGGACCAGCACTTCCAGTTCATTGCCCTTCCATTAGGCCTAGCTACTGCTCCAAGAATCTTTACAAAGGTTCTGGGGGCTCTTCTAGCCATTGCCAGAACTCAGGGTATTGCAGTAGCCCCATACTTGGACGATATACTGGTGCAAGCACCATCCTCTCATTTTGCGGAAGAATTCTCTTCTCGGTCTTCTTCGATCACATGGGATAAGAGAACTCTTTTCCAAGTTTATCTTCCATCTAAGTACCAGGGTGGAAATCCTGGGTACTATAATAGACTCCATATCCATGAGGATATTTCTCCAACATTGGTGTGTCCGGTCCACGGCGTCATCGATTACTTGTGGGAATATTCTCTTCCCCAACAGGAAATGGCAAAGAGCACAGCAAAAGCTGCCCATATAGCCCCTCCTCAGGCTCCGCCCCCCCAGTCATTCTCTTTGCCGCTCTGAACAAGTAGCATCTCCACAGAGATGGTGAAGAGTATGTGGTGTTTAGTTGTAGTTTTTTATTCTTCTATCAAGACTGTGTATGCTAGAAGACTGTCATTTTCCCTCTTGGGGATCGGTAAGCCATTTTCTTAGACTCTTAACAGAATGAAGGCTTATTATGGGCTATACACTGGTTGACACTCTTGTGGGCTAAATCGATTGCTTTATTTAAGTTTTTTATGAAGTTTGAAGTGATTTTCTAAACTTTTAGTGTTTGGGAACGTTTTTAGGCGCCAGGCAGTCGTTTAGACACCTTCCCAGTCAGGAAGGGCCTTTCACTATAGTAGGCAGAGCCTCATTTTCGCGCCATAATTGCGCAGTTTCTTTTGGTTGCAGTGCATGCAGCTTCATGTGAGAGGGTCTGGTGATCATTGAAAACGTTCCTGGAAGGCTTTATTTGGTATCGTATAACCCCCAAGGACAGGTGAAGTCTCAGCAAACGCTGTGGCTGGGACTGTAGTGGGGTTAAAATTGCTAATTGATTAAACGGCTCCGGTTTCCTCATTTAAGGGGTTAAAAGCTTGAAAATTGGGGTGCAATACTTTTAAAGCATTAAGACACTGTGGTGAAAGTTTGGTAAAGATTGGATATTTTGTTTTTCACACATTCAGAAATAAAGTGTGCTCTGTTTAACATTTAAAGAGACAGTAACGGTTTTGTTTAAAAACGTTTTTTTTTGCATTATTAGCCTGTTTAAGCCTGTCTAATATGTCTGTACCTTCAGATAGAACATGTTCTGTATGTATGGAGGCCAAGGTGGTCCCCCCTTCAAATGTATGTGATAATTGTGCCATGGCGTCCAGACAAAGTAAGGACAGTACTGTCACATTTAATAAGGTTGCCCAAGATGATTCCTCAAATGAAGGTAGTGGGGATAGTTCTTCATCCTCTCCTTCTGTGTCAATACCAGTTATGCCCGCGCAGGCGACCCCTAGTACATCTAGTGCGCCAATGCTTGTTACTATGCAACAATTAACGTCAGTAATGGATAATTCCATAGCTAATATTTTATCCAAAATGCCAGCATTTCAAAGAAAGCGTGATTGCTCAGTTTTAAATACAGTGGAGCAAGAAGGCGCTGACGATAATTTATCTGTCATACCCTCACACCAGTCAGAAGTGGCAGTGAGGGAGGGTTTGTCGGAGGGAGAACTTTCTGATTCAGGAAGAATTTCTCAACAGGCAGAACCTGATGTTGTGACGTTTAAATTTAAGTTAGAGCATCTCCGCGCATTACTTAAGGAGGTACTAACTACACTGGATTATTGTGACTCTTTGGTCATTCCAGAAAAATTGTGCAAGATGGACAAATTCCTAGAGGTCCCGGTGCACCCTGATGCCTTTCCGATACCTAAAAGGGTGGCGGACATAGTGAATAAGGAGTGGGAGAAACCAGGCATACCTTTTGTCCCACCTCCTATATTTAAGAAATTGTTCCCCATGGTCGACCCAAGGAAGGACACATGGCAAACAGTCCCTAAGGTTGAGGGGGCAGTTTCTACGCTAGCCAAACGCACGACTATTCCCATTGAGGACAATTGTGCTTTCAAAGATCCTATGGATAAAAAATTGGAGGGTTTGCTTAAAAAGATTTTTGTTCAGCAAGGTTACCTCCTCCAACCAATTTCGTGCATTATTCCTGTCACAACGGCGGCGTGTTTCTGGTTCGAAGAACTAGAAAAGTCGCTCAATAAAGAGACTCCATATGAGGAAGTCATGGACAGAATTCACGCACTTAAGTTAGCTAATTCCTTTATTTTAGATGCCGCTTTGCAATTAGCGAGATTAGCGGCGAAAAATTCAGGGTTTGCAATTGTGGCGCGCAGAGCGCTCTGGCTAAAGATGTATCTTCCAAGAAAAAATTGCTTAATATCCCTTTCAAAGGTAAGACCCTTTTTGGGTCAGAATTGAAAGAAATTATTTCAGACATCACTGGGGGGAAGGGCCATGCCCTCTCACAGGATAGGCCTTTCAAGGCTAAGAATAAGTCCAATTTTCGTTCCTTTCGTAATATCAGGAACGGACCGGCTTCTAACTCTGCAGCCTCTAGACAAGAGGGTAACGCTTCCCAGGCTAAACCAGCTTGGAAACCAATGCAAGGCTGGAACAAGGGTAAACAGGCCAAGAAACCTGCTGCTGCTGCCAAGACAGCATGAAGGGGTAGCCCCCGATCCGGGACCGGATCTAGTAGGGGGCAGACTCTCTCTCTTTGCTCAGGCTTGGGTAAGAGATGTTCCGGATCCCTGGGCACTAGAAATAGTCTCTCAGGGTTATCTTCTAGAGTTCAAGGAACTTCCTCCAAGGGGAAGGTTCCACATGTCTCGCTTATCTTCAGACCAAATAAAGAGACAGGCATTCTTACATTGTGTAGAAGACCTGTTAAAGATGGGAGTGATACACCCAGTTCCAACAGTGGAACAAGGTCAGGGGTTTTACTCAAACCTGTTTGTAGTTCCCAAAAAAGAGGGAACTTTCAGACCAATTCTGGATTTAAAAATTCTAAACAAGTTTCTCAGAGTTCCATCGTTCAAAATGGAAACCATTCGAACAATTTTACCCACAATCCAGGAGGGTCAATATATGACTACCGTGGATTTAAAGGATGCGTACCTACATATTCCTATCCACAAAGATCATCATCAGTTCCTAAGGTTCGCCTTTCTGGACAAACATTACCAGTTCGTGGCTCTTCCATTCGGTTTAGCCACTGCTCCCAGAATTTTCACAAAGGTGCTAGGGTCCCTTCTGGCGGTTCTAAGACCGAGGGGCATTGCAGTGGCACCTTATCTAGACGACATTCTAATTCAAGCGTCGTCTCTTTCCAAGGCAAAGGCTCATACAGACATTGTTCTAGCCTTTCTCAGATCTCATTGGTGGAAGGTGAACCTAGAAAAGAGTTCCCTGTCTCCTTCAACAAGAGTTCCCTTTTTGGGAACAATAATAGATTCTTTAGAAATGAAGATCTTCCTGACAGAAGTCAGAAAGTCAAAGCTTCTAAACGCTTGTCAAGTTCTTCACTCTATTCTGCAGCCTTCCATAGCTCAGTGCATGGAAGTAGTAGGATTGATGGTTGCAGCAATTAACATAGTTCCTTTTGCTCGAATTCATCTAAGACCATTACAACTGTGCATGCTCAATCAGTGGAATGGGGACTATGCAGACTTGTCTCCTCAGATTCAAGTAGACCAGATAACCAGAGACTCACTCCGTTGGTGGTTGACTCAGGATCACCTGTCTCAGGGAATGAGTTTCCGCAGACCAGAGTGGGTCATTGTCACGACCAACGCCAGTCTATTAGGCTGAGGCGCGGTCTGGGATTCCCTGAAAGCTCAGGGTCTATGGTCTCGGCAAGAGTCTCTTCTCCCGATAAACATCCTGGAACTGAGAGCGATATTCAAATCTCTCCGAGCTTGGCCTCAACTAGCAAAGGCCAGATTCATAAGATTCCAGTCAGACAACATGACGACTGTAGATTACATCAACCATCAGGGAGGAACAAAGAGTTCCTTGGCGATGAGAGAGGTATCCAAGATCATCAAATGGGCGGAGGATCACTCCTGCCATCTATCTGCAATTCACATCCCAGGAGTAGACAACTGGGAGGCGGATTATCTGAGTCGTCAGACTTTCCATCCGGGGGAGTGGGAACTCCACCCGGAGGTTTTGGCCAGTTAACCCAATTATGGGGCATTCCAGACATGGATCTGATGGCGTCTCGTCAGAACTTCAAGGTTCCTTGCTACGGGTCCAGATCCAGGGATCCCAAGGCGTCGCTAGTGGATGCATTAGTGGCGCCTTGGTCGTTCAACCTAGCTTATGTGTTTCCACCGTTTCCTCTCTTTCCCAGGCTCGTAGCCAGGATCAAACAGGAGAAGGCCTCGGTGATTCTGATAGCTCCTGCGTGGCCACGCAGGACTTGGTATGCAGACCTGGTGAATATGTCATCGGCTCCACCATGGAAGCTACCTTTGAGACAGGATCTTCTAGTACAAGGTCCATTCGAACATCCAAATCTAGTTTCTTTGCAGCTGACTGCTTGGAAATTGAACGCTTGATTTTATCCAAGCGTGGGTTTTCAAATTCAGTGATAGATACTCTGGTCCAAGCCAGAAAACCTGTGACTAGAAAGATTTACCATAAAATATGGAAAAAATATATCTGTTGGTGTGAATCCAAGGGATTCTCCTGGAGTAAGATTAAAATTCCTAAGATTCTTTCCTTTCTCCAAGAGGGTTTGGATAAAGGGTTGTCAGCGAGTTCTCTAAAAGGACAGATTTCTGCCTTATCTGTTTTGTTACACAAACGCCTGGCAGCTGTGCCAGATGTACAAGCTTTTGTACAGGCTTTGGTCAGAATCAAGCCTGTTTACAGACCCATGACTCCTCCTTGGAGTCTAAATTTAGTTCTTTCAGTTCTTCAAGGGGTTCCGTTTGAACCCTTACATTCCATAGATATCAAGTTACTATCTTGGAAAGTTCTGTTTTTGGTTGCTATTTCTTCTGCTAGAAGAGTTTCTGAATTATCTGCTTTGCAGTGTGATCCACCCTATCTGGTGTTCCATTCAGATAAGGTCGTTTTGCGTACCAAGCCTGGTTTTCTTCCAAAAGTTGTTTCCAACAAGAATATTAACCAGGAAATAGTTGTTCCTTCTCTGTGTCCGAAACCAGTTTCAAAGAAGGAACGTTTGTTACACAATTTAGATGTAGTCCGTGCTTTAAAGTTCTATTTAGAAGCAACAAAGGATTTTAGACAAACCTCATCTTTGTTTGTCGTTTACTCTGGTAAGAGGAGAGGAAAAAAGCTACTGCTTCCTCTCTTTCTTTCTGGCTGAAAAGCATTATTCGATTGGCTTATGAGACTGCCGGACGGCAGCCTCCTGAAAGAATCACAGCTCACTCTACTAGGGCTGTGGCTTCCACATGGGCCTTCAAGAACGAGGCTTCTGTTGATCAGATATGTAAGGCAGCGACTTGGTCTTCCTTGCACACTTTTGCCAAATTCTACAAATTTGATACGTATGCTTCTTCTGAGGCTATTTTTGGGAGAAAGGTTTTGCAAGCCGTGGTGCCTTCTGTTTAGGTAACCTGATTTGCTCCCTCCCTTCATCCGTGTCCTAAAGCTTTGGTATTGGTTCCCACAAGTAATGGATGACGCCGTGGACCGGACACATCAATGTTGGAGAAAACAGAATTTATGCTTACCTGATAAATTACTTTCTCCAACTGTGTGTCCGGTCCACGGCCCGCCCTGGTTTTTTAATCAGGTTTGAAAAATTTCGTTCTCTATACACTACAGTCACCACGGCACCCTATAGTTTCTCCTTTTTTTCTCCTAACCGTCGGTCGAATGACTGGGGGGCGGAGCTTGAGGAGGGGCTATATGGGCAGCTTTTGCTGTGCTCTTTGCCATTTCCTGTTGGGGAGGAGAATATTCCCACAAGTAATGGATGACGCCGTGGACCGGACACACCGTTGGAGAAAGTAATTTATCAGGTAAGCATAAATTCTGTTTTCGAACAGACCAGAAACGTTGCAAGCTAACTTTGGCATGTCTTGCCCTCCAGACCTCCTTGAGTCCTTCTGTGGCTCAGTGTATGGAGGTGATTGGTCTCATGGTTTCCTGAATAGACATCATTCCTTTTTGCTGAGGCAGTGGAACGGCAATCATCTCGATCTGTCTCAAAAGATTGTATTAGACAGCTGGTCGAGATAATCGCTCTCTTGGTGGCTCTGTCCAGATCATCTGACCCGAGGGACATGCTTCTTAAGTCTATCCTGGGAGATTGTGAATTTTGACGCAAGCCTATCCGAATGGGGAGGGGTTTGGGGTGCCAGGAAGGCACAGGGGTTGTGGTTTCAGGAGGAGTCCTCCCTCCCAATCAATATTTTGGAACTACGGGCAATCTTCAAGGCCGTGAAGGCTTGACCACTTCTGGGTTCATCCCAGTTTAACAGATTCCAATCAGACAATATAACCTCGGTGGCTTACATCAACCATCAGGGGGGAACGATAAGTGGATCTAATAGATGCACTAACAGTGCCCTGGAGGTTCAAACTCATATATCTTTTTCCTCTATTACCGCTTCTACCTCGAGTGGTGGCCCGCATCAATCAGTAGCAGGTATCAGTAATCCTGATTGCTCATTGTGGCTGCGAAGGACGTGGTTCGCGGATCTAGTGGGGATGTCCTCATCTCCTTTGTGGAAGTTACCTTGTCGCAGAGACTTGCTGATATAAGGTCCATTTATTTATCAAAATCTAGATTCTCTGAGGCTCACCACGTGGAGATTGAACGCTTAGTCTTAGCCAAGAGAGGTTTCACTGAGAGTGTCATTGATACTCTTATTCAAGCTCTTAAACCAGTTACTCGTGTATGTACACAAGGCGTGGAGGACCTACTTATTCTGGTGTGAAGAGCGTGTTTTTTCCTGGCACAGAGTTAAGGTTGCCAAGATCTTATCTTTTCTCCATGATGGGCTGGAGAAGGGTCTTTCTGCTTGTTCCCTGAGGGGACAGATTTCGGCCCTGTCAGTTTTATTGCACAAGAGACTGGCTGAGTTTCCAGACGTGCAGTCCTTTGTTAAGGCTCTGATTAGGATCAGACCTGTGTTTAGATCTGGGACTCCTTCTTGGAGCCTAAATCTTGTTTTTTTGGGTTTTGCAACAGGTTCTGTCTGAGCCTCTGCATTTCGTTGACATTAAATTGTTATCTTGGAAGATTCTTTTTATTGGCTATTGCCTTTGCGCGCAGAGTTTCTGAGATCTCTGCTTTGAGATGTGAGCCCCCTGTTAGGTGTCTTCCCAGGGGGGTAAGTGTCAGGTCAGGCCGAAGCCACGCGGAGACAACAAGGTTTCTGAACCATCTTGTTTACATTATCTTATTCTATCTTATTCTGGGCGTAGGGCCAGGGTACATTGACAAGGCCGAACAGCTAAGGAAACTATCATAACATGCACATAGTTCTCACTACATAATAACCCAGTATAATAAAAGTCTAATCATTACAAAATGGATACTAATCATCACAAGATGCCTGCGAGGAACAAGATGGCTGCCGTCAGGTTCATATTACCCCTAACACCCCCTTATCTGATTTTTTTTTTTATGCATATAAGGCAGTTTTACATACTAAATTAGGTTTTCTTCCTAAGGTTGTGTCGGATCGCAACAACAATCAGAAGATTGTGGTTCCTTCCTTGTGTCCTAATCCTCCTTCATCAAAGGAACGCTTCTTCAAAATTTAGATGTGGTTCACGCCTTGAAGTTCTATCTTCAGGCTACTAAGGAGTTTAGACAATCTTCTTCTTTGTTTGTTGTCTATTTGGGAAGCTACTTCGACTTCCCTATCTTTTTGGTTAAGGAGTGTCATCCGCTTAGCTTACGAGACAGCGGGACATCAACCTCCTGAGAAGATAACGGCTCATTCCACTAGAGCAGTGACTTCCTCTTGGGCCTTTAAGAACGAGGCCTCTACGGATCAGATTTGTAAGGCGGCTACCTGCCTGGTCCGCCTTACATACGTTTTCAGAATTTTACAAGTTTGATGTTTTTGCTTCGTGTGAAGCAACTTTCAGGAGAAAAGTTTTGCAGGCTGTGGTGCCCTCAGAATAGGGTCCGCCTCTTCCTTTTTGTTCCCTCCTGTTATTCATTCCGTGTCCTCTGGAGCTTGGGTATAGTTTTTCCAACAGTAAGGAATGAAGCCGTGGACTCTCCCCATCTTAGGAAGGAAAACATAATTTATGCTTACCAGATAAATTCCTTTTTTTGTTATTCCTTACATAAAGCCTTTTATGTGTACAGTGAATATTACAATAAATAGGACATACGTCTATGCACTGAAACCTTTTACATGTAATTTACCTTTCTGATTACAATACTGTACCTGTTCTATCTCTTTCTGATGGTTCTATGTATACTAGAGTGTAAAAAATTATATCAAAATACCTTTAGGTTGTGTTGTTTAAACATGGTTCCTTCCCCTCTCCAAACTGCCCCATTTTACAGATGCACATATATAAATATTCAGAAATCCAAACTATTCCAAAATCCAAACCTTTTCCAGTCCCAAGCAGTTTAAACTATGTAATAGTTTAAACTAATATGTAAACAAAAAAATATTCTCATCATATTGCGGCTCCAAAAATGTATTTTTTAGCTGGCTCCTAGATTTTCAGATCATATTTGTGAAGCTCTGCCTTATATCTAAGCATAAGTGCCAATACGCTACCATGTTTAAAATTATGTGCAGCTCATGTGTAAGAAAAGCTTCACATGTTGCCAATGATATTATTATGCTTAAGGAATTTTATTTTTTTGTTTCCACCCCCACAAATTAAAAAAAAAAAAAAAAAGGCTGCGCACGCAAATTACCTAGGTATGGAGCTCATAATCAAAATTCAGATGCTGGTGGACTTACTTTAATATTGGATGAAATGTATTTCAGTAGTGAGTTTGTCATTACGAAATGGTACAATTTCAAGTATTCCAGTTATATAACTCCACGTGCATGAGCACAATGTTATTGATATGAAACACATGAATTAACACTCTCTAGCTGTGAATAAAAGTCAAATGCATTCAGATAAGAGGCGGCCTTCATGGGCTTAGCAATTAGCATATGAGTCTACCTAGGTTTAACTTTTAACTATAAATACCAAGCGAACAATGCAAATTTGATGAAAGTCGTTTAAAATGACATGCCATAATTGAGTCATGAAAGTTTATAATTTGGACTTTACTATCCCTTTAACAAATTACTCGAAAATAAAAACTTTAAAGAGATATAAAACCCAATTTTTCTCTTTCATAATTCAGATAGATCATGCAACTTTCTAATTTTTCTTCTTCATTATCTTGCTATCTTTATTTGAAAGAGCAGGAATGTAAGCTTAGCAGCCTACATTTAACCACCAATCAGCAAGCGCTACCCAGGTTCTGAACCATAAATGTGCCAGCTCCAAAATTTACATTCCTGATTTGCAAATAATGATACCAAGAGAATGATGAAAAACTGATAATAGGAATAAATTGGAAAGTTGCTTAAAATTGCATGTTCTGTCTGAATCATGAAAGAAAAAAAATGAGTTTCATATCCCTTTTAACCTATTATTATTATTCTTTATTTATAAAGCGCCAACAGATTCCGCAGCGCTGTTCATGGGTACAAAGATAAAAGTACAGTACAATACAATATAAAAGACACTAGACAAAGTTTAACAAACAAATACAGGGGGAATTGAGGGCCCTGTTCCCATGGGAACTTACAATCTAGATGGGTAGGAGGGTGAGAAACAGGAGGTGGGGACTGCAAAGGTTAGAATGATTTAAGTGTGGAGTTAGATGATTGCAGCAATTAGGCAAGTGGAATTAATTTGTTACTGATTTGGAGATAGGCTTCCATGAACAGAGAGGTCTTTAGGGAGCGTTTAAAGGAGGAAAGGTTAGGGGAGAGTCTGACAGCTCTAGGAACTGCATTCCAGATGGTTGGTGCCGCACAAGAGAAGTTCTGTAGCCTAGCATGGGAGGAGGTGATGGTAAAAGATGCAAGCAGCAGGTCATTGTTGGATCTTAGGGGACGGGTTGGACTATATTTGTTGATGAGCGAGGACAGGTAGGGGGGGACTGCGTTGGTAACGACTTTGTAGGTCAGGATGAGAATTTTGAATTTAATTCTGCAGTGGATGGGTAGCCAGTGAAGGGACTTGCAGAGAGGTGCAGCAGATACAGAGTGTCGGGAGAGGTGGATTAGCCTAGCAGAGGCATTTAGGATGGATTGAAGAGGGGAGAGGCGGGAGAGAGGGAGGCCAGTTAGTAGGTTATTACAGTAGTCAAGTCGGGAGATTACCAGGGAGTGGATTAGCTGTTTAGTAGTTTCAGCACTCAGAAACGGACGAATTTTGGAGTTATTGCGTAGGTGGTTGCGACAGGAGAAAGAGAAAAATTGGATGTGGGGTATGAAGTCAAGTGTAACTCCTAGGCAGCGGAATTGGGGTGATGGGGAGATAGTGGTGCGACCAATAGTGATTGAAAAGTTAGGAACCGGGGTAGAATTAGAGTGGTGGATTAGAAGGAGCTCAGTCTTGGACATGTTGAGTTTTAGGTGGTGAGAGGCCATCCAAGAAGAAATGCCAGATAAGCAGACACTGATGTGAGAAAGGACAGAAGGAGAGGGTGAAGGATAGGTAGATCTGGGTTCATCAGCATAGAGGTGGTAGTTGAAGCCATAGCTACTGCTAAGTTTATCCAGTGAGGATGTTTAAATAGAGAAGAGTAGAGGACCCAGAACAGAGCCTTGAGGTACTCCAACAGACAGATGCAATGGAGAGGAGGAGTCGCCAGCAAAGGAGACCGAAAAGGACCTATTATAGAGATAAGAATGGATCCAGGAAAGGGCAGTGTCAGAGAGCCCAAGGGAGCTGAGAGTCTGTAGGAGAAGGGGTTGGTCAACGGTGTCAAAGGCAGCAGACAGATCAAGTAAGATAAATATTGAGTAGTGGCCTATGCATAAAACCACACAATATAAAGAGGCGCCTAATTTCTTACTAAATATAAATCAGTATTAATATGAATATTTTTAAAACAATAATAAAGGATTTAAATACACACAGCCTATAGCTTATTACTGATAACCCTCTTGTTGCCAATCAACAGCTTCATCAACAGTATCGTTATAAGCAATCGTTTAACAATTATCCAACAAGTTTGCTCAGGATGCTCCTCTCAGATTGATGCTGTAGCTGCAGAAAAACGTTGTTATCCGATAGGTCTTAACTTCCATTTAAAGGGAACATTTTAATAAAGTGACAGATTATAAATGGAGCGCTAATTAACAATCCCACTCGAGTGTTAATTGCGCTAGAATTAAAGAAACAGTCTAGTCAAAAATAAAAAAGCTAAACCTAGGTAGGTCATATGCTAATTTATTAGCCCTTGAAGGCCGCCTCTTATCTGAATGCATTTTGACAGTTTTTCACAACTAGAGGGCATTAGTTGTGTGCCATATAGATAACATTGTGCTCACGCACGTGGAGTTACCTAGGAGTCAGCCCTGAATGGCTAAAATGCAAGTTTGTCAAAAGAACTAAAATAAGGAGACATTCTGCAGAGGCTTAGATACAAGGTATTCACATAGGTAAAAAGTATATTAAAGGGACATGAAACCCAAAACTTTCCTTTCATGATTTAGGTAGAACATACAATTTTAAACTACTTTTCAGTTTTCGTCTATTAGCAAATGTGCTTCATTCTCTTGGTATCATTTGTCGAAGGTGCAGCAATGCACTGCTGGTTTCTAACTGATACAAGTAACAAAACAATTATTAAACAGCGCTTACTTCCAAACAGGAAAAGATTCTATCACTATAACTAATGGATGTTCAGTATTGATATCAACTGTATATTGACTATGTCAAATAATACTCCAACGTATAGTCTAAAGTTGTTCCTGAATGTAACAATGCAATAAATTAAAACTGCAATTAATTAAAACCTGCACTTTATGCTTAAACCCTAACACAATATCTTTAAGTAGAATGGTTAAATAAAACACTCAAAAACATGCAATGATTAAAAAACAACAAAAACGGTTCTCACCCCAAACCGCAAAGGTTTGGGTATACTTAAATGAATATAAATGATTACAAGACCTGGTGCAGCTGTTTACCGGTGGTGTCCTGCATGCCGTCCGGAATATGGTAGAATCCAGAGATCTGTTAGAAAACAAAGCGCAACCAGATTCAAATGCAGATATGACACACCACACTATTAGATTGCACTTACAATGTTGACAATTTTATTAGGCACTACAACATATCCCAATCATGAAATCAAGGTATGCAAGGTGCAGTCCGTATGGAAAAAATGTCCCTTTCCTTCTTCCAAATGAGTCTCCGAATGCAGTACTCACTACGTGTGTGATTTTGTCCTTCACAGGCTTCCGTACTTGCGGCTTAAGTTACGATCGCCATGCTAGAAAAGGCATACACAATGTCTTTACTGCAAGATGCTACGGATCCTCAGATAGCTCACAATTTGCCTCAACGCGTTTCAACCGTCAGCGTGCGGTCTTTTTCAAGAGGTGATATGTCTATGATCGCGATGGTCAATCCTATATAGCAGACAGTCCTTTCTTATTGGTCGGCAATGCTTTGCACTTTGACATGTAAATAGCTTAAAGATGGCTTAAAACACTACTGTAAGTTTAATAAAAACACAACTATAAATTTAATAAAAAATTGTAAGCAACACATAAAAAACATCATAAAAAATACATATGATTGATAAAACATACATACTGGAACAGAACAGTAAATGCAAGATCTATGTACAAAAATTTGATCCATCCTATCATAACGATTTATAAATTAATAAATAAATAAGCTGATAGAATTTGGGGTAGGCCATTATATTTCTATATCCTGTCGGACGCAGCCTTTAAGTGGATATTGAGAGTATACATACTAGTATATAAAAAAAACATTTTATTCTAAAATTAAAATATAAAATATATGTACAAAACTTAATTCCCTCATTTAATAACAGTTCATGTGGAAACTGATGACCACATCAATATAAGAAAATAAACACAGTCCAATTGTATTTTAAACTGGTTAAAACAAAATATTGTACATAGTGTCATTTTACAGGATACTCTATATAATTCATGGTACCCAAGTTGTAATACAAGACTAATTAGTTAGTAAACATAAAAGTGATGAAGTAATATATAATGAAAACCTAATTGATTTTGTCACTGAAAGCTCCCTTCTAATAATGCGGAGACAACTTTACATAAAGGCAGCCAACTCTAGCTCTACATTGAGACCCCATGGGCACAGACAAATAAGTTTCTGTATCCAGTAGGTCTCCCGTTTGCGGAGGACAAGTAATCTATTTTGTCCATTGGGAGGGATCCAATCAATAACTTGAATTTTTAAAGATCTGGAATCCCCACCATGGACATCTCTATAATGAAGTGGAACACTATGGTTATCAATTTTATTTTTGATGTTATTCAAATGTTCCGTAAATCTACGCCTGATCTTCCTTTTGGTATGACCCACATACATAAGGTCACACCCACTAGTTAGCAGGTAGACCACATGTGTGAAATTGCATGTGCAGTAACTCTGAATTTGAAACTCTCGAGTATGATCACTGTTTGTGAAACTGGATTCTGTCTTGACATGCTTACACATTCCACAATTTCGTTTCCCACACTTATAGGTACCTTTTTTTAGACTCAACCAGTTACTCCTGATAGATGTTGTTTTTTCTTTTTTAATGGGTTTTAGTTTACTTGGGGCTAATAGATTCTTTAAATTTCTTCCTTTCTTAAAGGTGATCAATGGATTATTTGTCAAAGATGGTGCTAAAAAACTCTCTGATTTTAAAATTCCCCAATGTTTCTTAAAAACATCTTTTATAATTTTGTGCCCCTCATTGAAAGTTGTAATGAATCTGATCTGGTCTTTATTCTGCCTATTCTGTTGTTTTCGGTTCCTATATGTCTTAAGGTCCCCCTCTTTCCTTAACAATTGATCCCTAGTTTGCCCCAAAGCCTTTAATCTTTATATAATTTCGGGGTCATATCTCTTTTCCTTAAATTTATTTGCCAGAATATCGGCCTCCTAAGGAATTGTCTGTATGGTTTATTGTCTTTTGACTACACTGAGATCACCCTCCCATAAAATTATCACATCGTCAATATATCTCTGATATTTGACGATATTGCGACTGAAACAATGGGGTTTCCAAATACCTGTTTTTACTAGTTTAGTGACCAAGGACATTCTATCCCAAATAAAAACAAAAAAGAAGTGCCTATTAAATAAATTTAATGATAATTTAACCATCTTGGAGAGGAAATCCCTTAAAAAACTAATGAGTGATGATACAGTAGTATTTAGGGCCGCCGACAAGGGAGGGGGGATAGTAATTCAATTGAGATCTGAGTATTTAAAAGAAGCCCATAACCTCCTAGGGGACAAGGAAACTTATTGTGTCTTGAAGACTGATCCGACTAAAGTATATTTATCTAAATTAAATTCCATCTTAGTTAGTGCCAAAACTGAAGGAATTTTAAACAATGACGAATTTAAGTATTTACAAGAACTGGATCCCAAAATACCATATTTTTACCATCTCCCGAAGATCCATAAGTGTGTTGGGTGTCCTCCGGGTAGGCCCATTGTTTCAGGGATTTGTTCCCTGACTGATAAAGTATCTAAGTATATTGATTACTATTTACAGAATATTGTGAAAAACACAAGGGCTTACCTGAAGGACACTACACATGCTATTGGATTGTTTGAAGGGATTGATTGGAAAGAGAACTACTGTTGGATCACATGTGACGTATCAGCATTATATACTATACGTCGATACCACATGGTAATGGAATAATAGCGGTCAAAATAGAATTGGCCAAATGGGGATTTCCCATTGCACGCCAAGAATTTATATTGGAGTCTATACAATTCATTCCTAATCTGCTGCCCCTAACATTGCCCACACCTACATAATATTTATTAACCCCTAATCTGCCCCCCCAACGTCGCCGCTGCCTAACTACACTTATTAACCCCTAATCTGCCGACCGGAACTCGCCACCACTATAATAAATGTATTAACCCCTACACCGCCGCACTCCCGCCTCACAAACACTATAATAAATTTTATTAACCCCTAATCTGCCCTCCCTAACATCGCCGCTACCTAACTTCAAGTATTAACCCCTAATCTGCCGACCGGACCTCGCCGCTACTCTAATAAATGTATTAACCCCTAAAGCTAAGTCTAACCCAAACACCCCCCTAAATTAAATATCATTTTAATCTAACGAAATAAATTAAATCTTATTAACTAAAGTATTCCTATTTAAAACTAAATACTTACCTGTAAAATAAACCCTAATATAGCTACAATATAACAAATAATTATATTTTAGCTATTTTAGGATTTATATTTATTTTACAGGCAACTTTGTGTCATGAGATGCAGGACATATGCAGGACACAGCAATGATGGTACAACTCTATTTTATTACAGAGCATAGAAATATACATCTAGTCAGGTTGACTTCACTAACTAACTGCGACACAGACTACCAGACCTAAGTCCCGCCCCCAAACTAGTGACATCACATCCTGCTCTCATCACATCTTCCCCTTTTTCAAAGGCGAAGCATACATTTGAATATAACAAATAACAAGGTATACGAACAGAGTATACAACATTTTTTTTTGAACAATATATAAACAAATAGGTTCAGAAAATATCAACACATAAATTACATCCTGACTTGGACATCGGGCCGGAAGTTTTACCACTCTTCCGCTTGATGTAACTTTGCATGAACTGTCCTCTGATACAGAAGATGGTGAATAAGAGTCCGCTGGAGGCAAAGATATATCCCCGCTGTGATCTTGCTGAGGGGAAGGCACCTCTCTTAGAACAGGGGATCCCACCGGCGGTGGTACTGAGGCATCCAGTTCCAGACTCTCAGGTACAGGCTGAAGATGTCTTCGGTTACGGCGTGTAACTGTCCCTCCATCAGTAAGGACTGTATAAGACCTTGGTTCTGGAGAGCGTCCAATTACCGTAGCAGGCGTCTTCCATTTCTTCTCATCATCCAGTTTAATTCTGACACTTTGCCCCGCATTCAGTTCCTGTAAGGGCCTGACAGAATGTCTCCTGTCGTAGAAGAAACGATAACCCTTTTTGGCCTCTTCATCCCTCCTAAGGACTTCGTCCCGAGGAACAGGGCCAGGCGGCTTGAAGACACCCACTGAGGGTAAAGTGGTGCAAATCTGGCGTCCTAGCATCAGCTGTGCCGGGCTAAACCCGGTGGCTTGAATGGGCGTCGCCCTGTATGACAAGAGGCCTAGGTACGGCTCAGATTGCTTTAGAATGAATTTTGTTGTTTGAACTGCCATTTCAGCCATTCTGTTGGCCTGCGGATAATGTGGACTTGACCTGGAATGTACAAAGTCATATTCCCTGCTGAAAGCACTGAACTCTGTAGAAGCGCCCTGCATACCATTATCACTCACCAGCTCCATTGGAATGCCCCACCGGGCGAACAAGCTCTTCAGACGAATGGTAACAGCTTGACGTGCAATTTCCAAATACCTGGAATAGTAGTCGATCACAACAAGGAACTTTTTCCAGTGCAGTTCACACAAATCAGCAGCTATTTTCTGCCACGGCCCCGCAGGCAGCTGAGTAGAAATCAAGGGCTCCCTTCTCTGAGTAGGCCGACGTTCCCGGCAAAAGGCAGATTTAGACACGTGATGTGCAATGTCGGAGCTGATCCCAGGCCACCACACAGCTGTAGCTGCCCTTTCTCTGCACTTTGAAATGCCTAGGTGGCCATCGTGAATCCTGTTTAACATCTCCTTCCTCATGCTGACAGGAATTACGATGCTGTCTTGGAACAGCACCAACCCCTCCAGCTCCGTGAGCTGCGACCTCTCTGGCTGGTAAGAACTTAAAGACATCCAGGCTGCCCGGCTCTCGGGCCAGCCTTCTTTTATGTACTTTATAACCTCTTGCAGATCTGTGTCCAAATATGTCTCTTTCTTTATCTCCTCCAGTTTCCTTGAAGAAATGGACTTAGAGGCCAGAACTGAATCAACATACACTTTCACATCAGATTCCGTGGAGGATTCTTCAGCAGCAGCCAGCGGGAGCCTGGATAGTGTATCCGCCACAACCAGTTGTTTCCCCGGCACATGCACTGCCTGAACATTGAACCTGAGCAGCCTCATTAAAAGTCTCTGGCATCTTAAGGGTGTTTTGTCGATATCATAAGAGTTGATTAGAGGGACTAGCGGTTTGGGGACAGTCTCCAGACTAAATTTCTCCAAACCCACTAGATAACGCTGAAAGCGCTCACAGGCCCAAACTGCAGCCAGGCACTCTTTCTCAATTTGAGTGTATTGTGACTCCGCAGCTGTCAGTGTGCGGGAACAGTAGGCGATGGGCTGTAGTTTATTTTCATTTAACTGCAGGAGAGCAGCACCCAACCCATAACTGCTTGCATCAGCACTAACCACAGTCTTTTTGGAAGGGTCGTAGAACCCCAGCACTGGGGCAGGCCCCAGCAGGGACTTGGCCTGCATTAAAGCTTTTTCTTGTGAAGGTCCCCAGACCCAGGCAACATCTTTCTTTAGCAACTCTGTGATAGGGTGTAGAACTGTTGATAAATCTGGATGAAACTTGCCCACATAATTTACAAGGCCCAATATCTGTCTCAGCTCATGTACATCAGAAGGACTTTTCATCTGTTCCATAGCACGTATTTTCTCGCGGTCTCGCTTGATGCCATCCCCATTGATGGTATGCCCAAAATAACATAATTCAGTTTTCCTAAAATGGCATTTCTCTTTATTTAACTTCAGCCCAGACTCTTTGATAGCCTGCAGCACACAACTTAAACGCTGATCATGCTCCTCCACTGTAGACCCATAAACCAGAATGTCGTCCATGATGACTGCTGTGCCCACGTGGTCACTTAGGAGAGAACTAATTTCCCTTTGAAAAATTTCTGGGGCAGAGAATATCCCGAAGGGGAGTCTGCAGAAGCAAAACCGACCTACCAGTTTGCGACACTTTGGATCCAGGGGGATCTGCCAAAAGCCACTAGAAGCGCCTAATGTAGAAAATAACTTTTACCCCAGCCAACTTTGGAGCTATGTCTTCTAATGTTGGCAGCACAAATCTCTCTTTCTTCACTGCCTCATTCAACCTTTTCAGGTCCACACAGATGCGCACCTTTCCATTTTTCTTTGCAACCGGAACAATGGGGGCACACCAGTCAGTTGCTTCAACAACCTCTTCAATAACCCCCATAGACTTTGTGCGCATAAGCTCCTTCTCCACTTGAGGCATGAGCGGGAACGGAATTCTACGGGGAGTAGAAATACTGTATGGGACTGCGTCACTTTTAAGTGCTATACGAACTGGCTTGCAATTCAGTAGGCCCAATTCGCCAAACATATCTTCGGAGATCTCATTTACTCTGGCCACGAGGCCAAAATCACAGGCTGCTTTTCTGCTCAATAAATTGCTAACACACTGGCCTCGAATCACATGCACCCACTGGTGAATTTTCTTTGCTTGTACTCACAGCTGGCAAGAAATTTCCCCGCACAATCAATGCGGCCACCGGGACTATGGACATTTGTAGTAACCTTTGCCAGCTGGGGCTGTTGAGGCAGTTTCATAAATGCAATAAAAGACATTACAGTGATATCTGCTTCTGTGTCAATCTTAAAATCAACTTTGTCTCCCATTACAGTAAAAGTAACCTTCCAATCTTCCTCTGAGCTTGGCCGTTCCACAACAGACCCCACAAAAGACACTTCCTGACCCTCTTGGTCACTGTCCACCTGCATCTCCTTAATGTATTCAGTTTTACACACCACTTCAAAATGGCCCATTCTGTTAAATTTTCTGCATCTTTTATGTCTGGCCGGGCATATAACACTCTGATCATGGGCACGGTAGCACCATGTGCATCGGCCATGCTGCGCCCATCCACTTCTAGGTCTATCCATTATTTTAGATCTACCGCTCACACTGTGCCTTTCACTAGCAGTTTTCCTGGACTGTTGCACTTCATCCACAATACTCTCAGACCTCAGATCAGCACTTTGCTTTTTCACCAGTTCACTCTGGCGGGCCATCCTAATAGCCCCATCTAATGTTAAATCAGGCTTCAGTGAGACTTCAGCATCTGCTATCCCAATAACTATTCTGTCTCTGATTTGCTCTTCTTTAGCAACACCAAACTCACAGAATTCAGCTAGTTCGTACAGGCTGCACGCAAATGACTCCACAGATTCTCCCACACGCTGATTACGTTTGTGAAAACAAGCTCTCTCATGAATCACATTTCTTTTGGGCACAAAGTAGGCCTGAGTTTATCCATAACTATATCAAAGTTAAATTCTTCCCCTTCTTGGAAAGTAAAAGCATTGAACACTGGCTCCACATCTTTCCCCATAGAGTATAAAAGAGAATTAACTTGTACTTCACCACTCTCCTTCTTCAGTTTGCAAGCAATCCTGAAGCGCTGAAACCGCTGACGCCATGTGGGCCAAGCTGCAGGCTGAGAGAAGTCAAAAGGCTCAGGTGGGGTAAACTTTGACATTGTCATCGATCAGGAACAGAAGCTCAGGCCAGAACTACTGACACCATGAGATGCAGGACATATGCAAGACACAGCAATGATGGTACAACTCTATTTTATTACAGAGCATAGAAATATACATCTAGTCAGGTTGACTTCACTAACTAACTGCGACACAGACTACCGGAAATAAGCCCCGCCCCCAAACTAGTGACATCACATCCTGCTCTCATCACACTTTGTATTTATTTTAACTTGGTACAATAGGTATTAAATAGTTATTAACTATTTAATAGCTACCTAGTTAAAATAATTACAAAATTACCTGTAAAATAAATCCTAACCTAAGTTACAATTAAACCTAACACTACACTATCAATAAATTAATTAAAAAATTTACCTACAATTACATACAATTAAATAAACTAAATTACAAAAAAAACAAACACTAAATTACAAAAAATAAAAAAAGATTACAAGAATATTAGGCTAATTACACCTACTCTAAACCCCCTAATAAAATAAAAAAGCCCCCCAAAATAATAAAGGTCCCTACCCTATTCTAAATTAAAAAGTAACCAGCTCTTTTACCAGCCCTTAAAAGGGCTTTTTGCGGGGCATGCCCCAAAGTAATCAGCTCTTTTGCCTGTAAAAAAAAAACACAATACCACTCCCCAACATTACAACCCACCACCCACATACCCCTACTCTAACCCAAACCCCCCTTAAATAAACCTAACACTACCCCCCTTAAGATCTCCCTACCTTGAGTCGTGTTCACCCAGCCGGGCCGAAGTCTTCATCTGATGGGGCAGAAGAGGATATCCAGACCGGCAGACATCTTCATCCAAGCGGCATCTTCTATCTTCATCCATCCGACGAGGAGCGGCTCCATCTTTAAGACCTCCGGCACGGAACATCCTTCTTCCCCGACGACTAGACGTCGAATGACGGTTCCTTTAAATGACGTCATCCAAGATAGCGTCCCTCGAATTAAGGTAGGAAAAATCTGATTGGCTGATTGAATCAGCCAATCGGATTCAAGTTTAATCCGATTGGCTGATCCAATCAGCCAATCAGATTGAGCTTGCATTCTATTGGCTGTTCCAATCAGCCAATAGAATGCGAGCTCAATCTGATTGGCTGATTTAATCAGCCAATCAGATTTTTCCCACCTTAATTCCAATTGGCTGATAGAATCCTATCGGCCAATCGGAATTCGAGGGACGCCATCTTGGATGACGTCATTTAAAGGAACCTTCATTCGCCAAGTAGGCGTCGGTGAAGAAGGATGGATCCGCGTTGGCTGGAAGAAGATGGATCCGCTCCGGATGGATGAAGATGTCTGCCGGTCCAGATGTCCTCTTCTGCCCGGATAGGATGAAGACTTCTGCCGGTCTGGATGTCCTCTTCTGCCCCATGGGATGAAAACTTCGGCCCGGCTGGGTGAACACGACTCAAGGTAGGGAGATCTTCAGGGGGGTAGTGTTAGGTTTATTTAAGGTTTTTTTGGGTTAGAGTAGGGGTATGTGGGTGGTGGGTTTTAATGTTGGGGGGGTTGTATTTTTTTTAAAGGCAAAAGAGCTGATTACTTTGGGGCATGCCCCACAAAAAGCCCTTTTAAGGGCTGGTAAAAGAGCTGTTTACATTTTAATTTAGAATAGGTTAGGGACCTTTATTATTTTGGGGGGCTTTTTTATTTTATTAGTGGGCTTAGAGTAGGTGTAATTAACCTAATATTCTTGCAATCTTTTTTTATTTTTTGTAATTTAGTGTTTTTTTTTTTATAATTTAGTTTATTTAATTGTATGTAATTGTAGGTAATTTATTGAATTAATTTATTGATAGTGTAGTGTTAGGTTTAATTGTAACTTATGTTAGGATTTATTTTACAGGTAACTTTGTAATTCTTTAACTAGGTAGCTATTAAATAGTAAATAACTATTTAATAGCTATTGTACCTAGTTAAAATAAATATAAATCCTAAAATAGCTACAATATAATTATTCGTTTTATTGTAGCTATATTAGGGTTTATTTTACAGGTAAGTATTTAGTTTTAAATAGGAATACTTAAGTTAATAAGATTTAAATTATTTCGTTAGATTAATATTATATTTAACTTAGGGGGGTGTTAGGGTTAGGGTTAGACTAAGCTTTAGGGGTTAATACATTTATTAGAGTAGCGGCGAGGTCCGGTCGGCAGATTAGAGGTTAATACTTGAAGTTAGGTGGCGGCGATGTTAGGGAGGGCAGATTAGGGGTTAATACTTTTTTTTATAGGGTTTGCGAGGCGGGAGTGTGGCGGTTTAGGGGTTAATACATTATAGTGGCGGCGAGGTCCAGTCGGCAGATTAGGGGTTAATAAATGTAGGTAGGTGGCGGCGACGTGGGGGGGCAGATTAGGGGTTAATAAATATAATATAGGAGTCGGCGGTGTTAGGGACAGCAGATTAGGGGTACATAGGTATAATGTAGGTTGCGGCGGTGTACAGAGCAGCAGATTAGGGGTTAATAAGTGTAAGGTTAGGGGTATTTAGACTCGGGGTTGATGTTAGGGTATTAGTTGCGGACTTAGAAAGTGTTTCCCCATAGGAAACAATGGGGCTGCGTTGGGAGCTTAACGCTGCTTTTTTGCAGGTGTTAGGTTTTTTTTCATCCCAAACTGCTCCATTGTTTCCTATGGGGGAATCGTGCACGAGCACGTTTTGTCAGCTTACCGCTACCGTAAGCAATGCTGGTATTGAGGGTTGAAGTGGCGGTAAATTCTGCTCAACGCTCCCTTTTTGGAGCCTAACACAGCCCCTCAGACAACTCTAAATACCAGCGTTGTCTTAGGGGGGGTGGGGAAAAAAGCTGCGTTAGCTACGCGGGTCTTTACCGACAAAACTCTAAATCTTGGCGTAACTAATTAGTCTTGTTTTACAACTTGGGATACCATGAATTATATAAAGTATCCTGTAAATTGACACTATGTACAATATTTTGTTTTAACCAGTTTAAAATACAATTGGACTGTGTTTATTTTCTTATATTGATGTGGTCACCAGTTTCCACATGAACTGTTATTAAATGAGGGAATTAAGTTTTGTACATATATTTTATATTTTTATTTTATAATGAAATGTTTTTTTATATACTAGTATGTATACTCCCAATATCCACTTGTAGGCTGCGTCCGACAGGATATAGAAATCTAAGGGCCTACCCCAAATTCTATCAGCTTATTTATTTATTTATTAATTTATAAATCGTTATGATAGGATGGATCGAATTTTTGTACATAGATCTTGCATTTACTGTTCTGTTCCAGTATGTATGTTTTATCATTCATATGTATTTTTAGGATGTTTTTTATGTGTTGCTTACAACGATTTTTTATTAAATTTATAGTTGTGTTTTTATTAAACTTATAGTTGTGTTTTAAGCCGTCTTTAAGCTATTCACAGGTCAAAGTGCAAAGCATTGCCGACCAATAAGAAAGGACTGACTGCTATATAGGATTGACCATCGCATCATAGACATATCACCTCTTGAAAAAGACTGCACGCTGGCGGTTGAAACGCGTTGAGGCCAATTGTGAGCTATCTGAGGATCCGTAGCATCTTGCAGTAAAGACATTGTGTATGCCTTTTCTAGCATGGCGATCGTAATTCAAGCCGCAAGTACGGAAGCCTGTGAAGGACAAAATCACACACGTAGTGAGTACTGCATTCAGAGACTCATTTGGAAGAAGGAAAGGGACGTTTTTTCCATACGGACTGCACCTTGGATACCTTGATTTCGTTGATTGGGATATGTTGTAGTGCCTAATAAAATTGTCAACATTGTAAGTGCAATCTAATAGTGTGGTGTGTCATATATCTGCACTTGAATCTGGTTGCGCTTTGTTTTCTAACAGATCTCTGGTTTCTAACTGAACACATTGGTGAGCCAATGAAAATTGGTATATATATGCAGCCACCAATCAGCAGCTAGAACTTAGGTTCTTTGCTGCTCCTGAGCTTACCAGAATAAACCTTTCAGCAATAGATAACAAAAGAAGGAAGCAAATTAAATAATAGAAGTGAAAGGGAAAATTGTTTAAAATCACATGCTCTTTCTGAATCATGAAAGAAAAAAAAATTGTGTTTCATGTCCCTTTAATATAACAGTGTTGGTCGTGCAAAACTGGGGAATGGGTAATAAAGGGATTATCTATCTTTTTAAACAATACAAATTCTAGTGTAGACTGTCCCTTTAAGCTTTTTGCGCTCTCCGTGTTGCACTCGTATTATGAGTTGAAAGTAAACTGTTTTTCTTCATAAATTAGGAGAGTCCACAGCAGCATTCATTACTTTTGGGAATTCTGAACCTGGCCATGAGAAGGAGGCAAAGACACACAGCCAAAGGCTTAAATACCTCCCCCACTTCCCTTATCCCCCAGTCATTCTTTGCCTTTCGTCACAGGAGGTTGGCAGAGAAGTGTCAGAAGATTTTAGATAGTCTCTTATGGAGGGTACTACTCTTCAAAATGGGACTGGATTTTTAAGTAATCCTGTCAGCCTCTTAGTGAGAGCATGGATGAATGTTAGAGTCCGGAGATGCAGGGAGAGTCTTTCTGCAAAAATTGCTCCTTAGCAATCAGCATTAACGAGTTTTGCTGCCTGCTTTCTTCACTCAAGTCAATGTAAGAAGCGAAGCTACTATCTGTCACACTTGAAGGGCCATGTTCCTGTTCCACGGCGTAGATTCCGGTAAGATCGTTTCATTTTACTTTGATGATGTGAATGTAATGTAAACAAAGTAGTCAGGGTCTCAGTGGGACTCCTTTATTTTTTTGGAATCATGGGTTATGTCCTGAGGGGGGTTATTGTACGGGGGGGACTTTAATCATGTTTGTTATATGATTCTGTCTGCTAATGTGTAGTGAAAATTAGGCTCGAGGCTATATCGGAACATAACGCCTTTTTTCTTCATAAATGGAAAAAGTCCACAGCCGCATTCATTACTTTTGGGAATTAAGAAGTTGGCCACCAGGAGGAGGCAAAGACAGGAGGTTGGCAGAGAAGTGTCAGAATTTTTAATTTTTGTGTTTTGTCTCTTATGGAGGGTAGTACTCTTTGGCATTGGACAGGAATTTTATGTAGTCCAGTCAGTCTCTCTCAGTGAGGGCTTGGATGAAAGTCCGGAGATGCAGGGAGAGTCTCTCTGCGAAACCATCCCAACTCATATTAACAGCTCCTCAAGCAATCGGCGTTATTGAACTTTGCTCCCCTGCCGGCTTTCTTCTCTCAAGTCCATGGTGGAGGTGATGCCACTATTCGTCACACTTGAAAGGCTGTGTTCCTGTTCCACGGCGTAGATTCCGGTAAGATCGTTTAATTTTACTTTATCGTCAATGTACTGTAATGTGAATGTTTTTCCCCAGAGGCTACAACACCTTGCGGGTCTAACTATATGATATTTGGGTCTGAGTGAGTCTCCTTTAGTATCTAGGAATCAAGGGTTAATTTCTCCTGAGGGGAGTTATTGAACAGGGGGGTTTATAATCATGTTTGTTATGTGATTGAACCTGCGATCGTTCACCTTGTGTTTGGGCGTGGTTACGTTCTGTCAGTATATGGCCGGGTTATAATACAATATATTTAATAATTATTCTTTAAAACAAACCCTCAATAAAATGCATATACAAAACAATTAAAATTAATGTAAATTCCTAAATTCTTTATATCAGTTAAAATTTATAGATACATTGAATTATATTTATAGGAACCAGGTTATGTACATGGCCGGGTTATAATACAATATATTTAATAATTTTTCTTTAAAACAAACCCCCAATACAATGCATATACAAAACAATTAAAATTAATGTAAATTCCTAAATTCTTTATATTAGTTAAAATTTATAGACACATTGAATTATATTTATAGGAACCAGGTTATGAATCAAACTATACACGTTTATGCTGTTATAATATGCTATACAAAGATCATAAAAATTACCTTATTCACAATAATCTCCCAAATCAGAGTTGCATGTAAATATCACAATGAGATGCCAAGGTATGGTTTGTTAACTTCCAGACAAATATACTTAAGCTATTTAGCCCACAAATGATTCTATACAACTCTAATTAAAACATCAGAAGTTATATATATTTTTATTGTAAACAGCTAGTTTATATGCCAATTTATCTAAGATAAAATAAATTCTTAATTATCTACAAATAAGACAAATTCTAAAATATATTTATATGGCTACAATTATAAATTACTTGGCAAACAAAAGATTTGTTTTAAACTACACAGGATTATGAATGCACGCTAAAATACAAACTGCCCTTTTAAAATTACTAACTGCAATTTAGTTATAGTTACCAAATACCTTTGATTTAAATATTAAAAATATAGAATAGTCATACATCGCCAACATGAACCAATTCAATATTCCAATCTTTTCCAAGTAGATTCAGATCACCTCATATGAAGAAAGGTTATTGCATAGATCAAGAAGTTAGTCTCAGATTTTGCTTAAAGTGACTGTATCCCAATTTGGCAGCAGTTATTCAATCACAAGTTTCAGCAGACAAAAATACTTTTTCTTTTTTCTTCTTGCATTGAGGTTATATCACACGATATAATCACACCCCTTTTTATTCTTATTGTAATCATTGGTGATCTGAATTCGATAGACCCTTAACGGAGCTTGTCTCTGATTCGCTCTTGCGGAGCTTGTCCCTCTCATTGGTTATTTTGGAGACGCCTCCCTGATTGTCTCATCTGGCTCTGCATGTGTACAAATAGATCATTTATTTGGCTGTCATACCAGTTTTAATCCCCTAGAGGGCAGCAGACAACCACAGATATAGTCTCACCATTAATTATGTTATCAATTTCTATGTTGAAATAGAAAATATCCACGTATATCCATGTTTATAGCTAATATTCATAGGCCATCTTGCTGTCTGTAAAATAAAGAAACAAATGTTGTTGAGACTGTGCTCATTTCAGATTTGGTTACAGAGGATTCTGGTACCAAGACTATTTTGATTTTAGATTCAGATTCTGTGTCCGGTGATGACTCCGGATTGGCTTCGTTGACACATGTCGGACAGTTTTGTTCTGTATGCCATATTAGAGCGTCTGGTTTCTCGGGCTCGGGGAATCAGGGGCCTGCTGAGCCATCCGCCTCCGGGGGCCTTGTCCTCCAGGAGGTGAGTTCCCTACCAATTCATACTTCTACACATGCGGGTAACCAAGTTTATGGTTCCTCCATGCGGGGTGGCGTGTTCCCTCCGGAGGTTGCAGCACGTTTTAGCTTTCAGATAATGTTAGCGATGGTCCGCCTGCAGAGTCCAGACATTTATTTGAGATTGTGCTTGAGCCCTATTGTCCCATGTCTTCCGCCTTGGGTGGACCTCTATAGTTCCCCGCTTGTGTAACTGTTGCGGAGTGTTGTGCCTTTCGTTACAGGATTGCGCGCCTTAGCATGTTGCTTAGACATCTTTTTCAGTTATTGAATGACCCTATCATTAACAGATATGGGGAATTTCAGTCTGATAATTCGAATGGTGCACCTCATTAGACATGGGGGGTTATCCCCTGTTTGTCATTTGTTTGAGATCTTTCCCAATTTTTTTTTTTTTTTTAAAGATGGTGCTCCGTTTGGCTGGAGCCTGTGTCTTTTGGGCGTTAACCTTCGGGTTGCCTTATATTTTATTTTGTATCAGATGGGATGTCTTTTATTTGTGTTTGTTTGCTTTGGGTACCATCTGGGATCGATACTGTGTTACTTCTCCAGAAGTTGTTTGGACACGTTAGTCCTATGTTTAATAATGTCTGTTTTCCCCCTATATGGGAGAATTTATGCAGCTTGCCGGTTAGGACCCTGAGTACAGGCTGGTTCTGTCGAGTTCATTCGGTTTTGTGGCTGTTCAGACACATGGAGCTGTGTCTGCTGGACTGGTTCTGTAGGAGCGATGAGTGCTCAAGTTATCATTGTTTTTTATGTTCAACTAAGCATTCGAGAGGAACTGTGGGTTTGCGAAGCTGGAAAGGATTGCTTCAGTCCTTTTTGCCTTTAGTCATAGATGACAGGACAGGGGAGGGTTCCGCTGCGTCACTCTATCCGACATCTGATTTCATCAGGACCTAGAGTTTCCTCCTCTATGTGGGGATAGGGCTTGCGGGTGAACCCCCCCCCCCCGTCACCACTGGTTGAGTGGTTTGGCCTTCAGTTTTAGGCTTCTGAATGGTTCTATTGGGGCTTGATCCAACAGCTTGTAGGATAACTGTACAGCATGTGGTAGGTTTTCTATTTGAAACTTGTATCAGATTTGGCACCTTAAGTGGGTGCGTGTAAGCCACGACTCTTACTCTGGGCCGCGTAGGGTCTGTCTGAGTTCTGAGACCTTTGGGTCTTCTTCCATTGTCTCCGGGTTGTTAGATCTCCTTTTGGGGATCTGTTTTCCGGACGTTGGTTGATCCCTGTAGGGACTTGCTTAGCTCAGGGTTTCCCGGAGCTGGGAAGGTTTAGCACCTTTCTCTCCCCTGTGTCTTCTGCCTGTGTGGAGGTGATGGGGAGACTAGCTTTGCTCCTGTACCAGTTTTGGGTTGTTTTGGATCTCAGGGCTGGTCAGGATGTTCCACGATGGTTGGAACTGGAGCTATGTCCTTGCTCCATCTAACGGACCGGGTCAGGGTTGGCCCGGTTTATCAGAGTATTTATTAATTTTTGCCACAGAGTAACCCATGTTAGCTGGGTGGCTTGTGCCTCAAGAATGTGGGTTCCTACTGCGCTGCTGGTGCTGGATTACAGTTTTTTGATGGCTGCTTTTTCTTCTTCCTTGCAAGCTTCCTCTGTGTTGTCCTGTTAGGGACTCTGTGTTCTCGAACTTGGGGTTTCGCCTGGTTCTGCTATTCTGATAGCTCAGTCTGCTAGGAGATGGTTTTTCCTTTCTCCTTGCTCCTTTGACAGGAGATGGTTTCCTCTTTCTTTGGGTTCTGAGGGTATACGCTCCTTCTCAGGGGGCCTCGATGGAGGCTTTGTGTTCCATTTTTAGAGACCTGTGAGTATGTCTGGCGGCTTAGGTTGCATGGAGCGTGCCATCTGTCGGGGGATGTTTTGTGCCATCCCTTTTTTTGATGGCTGCTTTTTCTTATTCCTTGCAAGCTTCCTCTGTGTTGTCCTGTTAGGGACTCTGTGTTCTCGAACTTGGGGTTTCGCCTGGTTCTGTTACACGCTCTTTTACGGTTGAATACTTGGGTATTCTAGGGCAGGCGCTGGAAGGATTTTTCTTCTTTAGTTGTGTTCCTTGCTTGCAGGATGTTGGGGACACGTCTTTTGGTCTCCATGCCTGGTTTTATCCTGGGTTTCGCCTGGTATAGGTGTGGCCTCCTTCCCTGTTTGGGTTCAGTTGGGTTTCTGTGTGCTAGCCCCACTCTTGGAGGTGCTGTTTTTGTATTAATGGGCCTTTCAGTTTCCTCGGTCCTCCTTTGCCTTGTCCCCCTTGGGGATTTCGGCTGCTTTACCCTTCATTTGTGAGGGGTGAGTGGGGGGACAGTCTTTTGGGCGACAGTGTCTCTTGGAGGACTGTTGGCTCAGTCGAGTCCTTTTTGCGGTCTCAAGTTTGGCTCTGGACTGACAGTGAGTCAGTGTCTCTGGGGCTTTTCCTTTGAAATTTTTTCTCCTCTTCAGATGCAGCAGGATTTTTTATTTGGGTAGAGGTTCAGGTCTAGTGCTCTCAGTATGGGCCGCCTATTGTACCCTCCCGTCTTGGCATTCAGTGTTCTCTATAGCTTGGGTATTGTTTCCCAAAAGTAATGAATGCAGCTGTGGACTCTTTCCATTTAAGAAGAAAAACATAAACTATGCTTACCTGATAATTTCCTTTTCTTCTGATGGAAAGAGTCCACAGCTTCCCACCCGTAATTTTATGTGGGGCATCCTTATATTCTTCTGGCACTTTTTCACCCTGATATTTCTTCTACTGTTCCTTGTTCCTCGGCAGAATGACTGGGTGATGAGGAGAGTGGGAGAAGTATTTAACCCTTTGGCTGGGGTGTCTTTGCCGCCTCCTGGTGGCCAGTTTCTTATTTCCCAAAAGTAATGAATGCAGCTGTGGACTGTTTCCACCTGAAGAAAATGAAATTATCAGGCAAGCATAATTTATGTTTTTGTCAGGCTGCGCGGCCCTGGTGGCCTTGGTGTGCTTTTTCCTGGCCTGCACAGTGTACCTGACTAGGCGTGGTCACGTTCTGTTCTCCATTTCCGTATTCCTGACCATGGGGCGACGGCGAGAGTTTGTTTGCTAGTCGTCTGGGTCGCAGGAGGTGATAAGTGCCTCAGCCATTGGGGGGTGCAAGGTGCCGGTATTAATATTTTTCTATCCATAATTATCTTTTACCAAGTTATAGAGGATTCAGATTTTTTGGAGACGGATGTCTCTGATTCAGACTCTACTTCTTGCGAAGAGTATGAAATGGCCCGGGTAATCCATGCCCATCAGTTATGTTCCGAATGCCGCTTTAGAGTGCTCTCTTCTTCCGGAACAGGAAACTTAGAGTCCGCTGAGCCATCTGCCCCTGGGAATCCCATATCCCGTGAGGCGCGTCCCCTAGAACCTTCCTTCTTGGTGACTTGGGCCGCTAAGTTTTCCGTTGCTGCAGGACTCCTGTGGCTTTGGAGGAGTATATTCAGATACTTTGATACTGTTTCAGTAGCTCCCGGGGACAGTTTTGTCTTTGGTTGTTTTTCCTGGTTGCGAGTTGGCACTCTGCGTAGGGGAGGGGTTTTCCTTCTCCCTTTCAGTCTCAGGACATTAATCCTTGGTTTCTATGCAGATATGATTTCTCCCTTTGTCCTGTTGGGCGGTAGAGTTTTTTTAATTGGTTTTGCCTTGTTTCATTCTGGTTTACTCTTTTGGAGTTACCTTTGGGGTTTCTTTCGTCCTAGTCTCTTATCTGAGTCCTTTTTCTTCCCTTCTGGGGGAATGTGGATGTTCCCCTTACTTTGGGTAGGGGGTGTTTGTTTTGCGGGCTGAGTACCTGTGGGACTTTGTTTCCTCAGGGGATTTTTTGTCCAGTCGAGTCTAATAACCTGAGCGGTCTCTAGCAAAGGCCTTGCTGGTTCTAACTGTTGGGCAGTTACTTGGGCTGTTTCTTTTTGTCACTTCGGCTTCTAGTGAAGCAGTTTTCTTGTCCTGAGTTTGGGTGTTTTCAGGCTGTGGTGCCCTCAGAATGGGCCGCGTTTTGTACTTGCCCGTTTTGCATTCAGTGTCCTCTATAGCTTGGGTATTGTTTTCCCAAAAGTAATGAATGCAGCTGTGGACTCTCCCCGTTTATGAAAAGAAACTTAAATTATGCTTACCTGATCATTTTCTTTTCTTCAGACGGCGAGAGTCCAGAGCTCCTCGTCCCCGCGTTTTTGGTTTGTTGCTTCTGTAATTTTTGTTTTTTGTTCTTCTGGCACCTTTTTCACCCTGATATTTCTCCTACTGTTCCTTGTAACCTTGGCAGAATTACTGGGGGATGAGGGAAGTGGGGGAGGTATTTAAGCCTTTGGCTGGGGTGTCTTTGGCCAGGTTCTGAATTTCCAAAAGTAATGAATGCAGCTGTGGACTCTCCCCGTCTGAAGAAAAGAAAATTATCAGGTAAGCATAATTTAAGTTTTCGCTCATGTGCTAACTCGACGAGCGCAAAAAGCCGAACTTAGAATATCGCGTGTGTTCACTTTTTCCCCATAAGTCAAACGAGAAAAAAAACAAAAACTAAAACATTTTCCCATGTGCGACGCAAAAATATGAATATTTCACATTCCAATGTTCTTTACATAGAATGTTTTATTTATTCATAAATACATATTTCTACAATATATATCTGATAGTATTTTGGTACAATTATACAGGGAGTGCAGAATTATTAGGCAAGTTGTATTTTTGAGGATTAATTTTATTATTGAACAACAACCATGTTCTTAATGAACCCAAAAAACTCATTAATATCAAAGCTGAATAGTTTTGGAAGTAGTTTTTAGTTTGTTTTTAGTTATAGCTATTTTAGGGGGATATCTGTGTGTGCAGGTGACTATTACTGTGCATAATTATTAGGCAACTTAACAAAAAACAAATATATACCCATTTCAATTATTTATTTTTACCAGTGAAACCAATATAACATCTCAACATTCACAAATATACATTTCTGACATTCAAAAAAAAAATAAAAACAAATCAGTGACCAATATAGCCACCTTTCTTTGCAAGGACACTCAAAAGCCTGCCATCCATGGATTCTGTCAGTGTTTTGATCTGTTCACCATCAACATTGCGTGCAGCAGCATCCACAGCCTCCCAGACACTGTTCAGAGAGGTGTACTGTTTTCCCTCCTTGTAAATCTCACATTTGATGATGGACCACAGGTTCTCAATGGGGTTCAGATCAGGTGAACAAGGAGGCCATGTCATTAGATTTTCTTCTTTTATACCCTTTCTTGCCAGCCACGCTGTGGAGTACTTGGACGCGTGTGATGGAGCATTGTCCTGCATGAAAATCATGTTTTTCTTGAAGGATGCAGACTTCTTCCTGTACCACTGCTTGAAGAAGGTGTCTTCCAGAAACTGGCAGTAGGACTGGGAGTTGAGCTTGACTCCATCCTCAACCCGAAAAGGCCCCACAAGCTCATCTTTGATGATACCAGCCCAAACCAGTACTCCACCTCCACCTTGCTGGCGTCTGAGTCGGACTGGAGCTCTCTGCCCTTTACCAATCCAGCCACGGGCCCATCCATCTGGCCCATCAAGACTCACTCTCATTTCATCAGTCCATAAAACCTTAGAAAAATCAGTCTTGAGATATTTCTTGGCCCAGTCTTGACGTTTCAGCTTGTGTGTCTTGTTCAGTGGTGGTCGTCTTTCAGCCTTTCTTACCTTGGCCATGTCTCTGAGTATTGCACACCTTGTGCTTTTGGGCACTCCAGTGATGTTGCAGCTCTGAAATATGGCCAAACTGGTGGCAAGTGGCATCTTGGCAGCTGCACGCTAGACTTTTCTCAGTTCATGGGCAGTTATTTTGCGCCTTGGTTTTTCCACACGCTTCTTGCGACCCTGTTGACTATTTTGAATGAAACGCTTGATTGTTCGATGATCACGCTTCAGAAGCTTTGCAATTTTAAGAGTGCTGCATCCCTCTGCAAGATATCTCACTATTTTTGACTTTTCTGAGCCTGTCAAGTCCTTCTTTTGACCCATTTTGCCAAAGGAAAGGAAGTTGCCTAATAATTATGCACACCTGATATAGGGTGTTGATGTCATTAGACCACACCCCTTCTCATTACAGAGATGCACATCACCTAATATGCTTAATTGGTAGTAGGCTTTCGAGCCTATACAGCTTGGAGTAAGACATCATGCATAAAGAGGATGATGTGGTCAAAATACTCATTTGCCTAATAATTCTGCACTCCCTGTATATCATACCTATATATATTTATAGATGATTATATATAGGTATAGATATATATAGGAATATCTATAAATACATAGAACATATTCTGCTATATACAGAACATTGGAATGTGAAATATTTACAGGGAAAAAAAACTATTAAAAATGAATATTGCATAAATGTTTTTTTCATGTTTTTATCTACTTAAAGTGAAGGTCAATTTGGATGAATTAGTGCCCGGTTTTTAATAAACCTATTAAAAACAAGGGCACTTTAATTAATCAAAATTGAAATTTCACTCCTTTTCTTCAAAAACTTCCCTTTTAATTCTGAAGGCCACTCCAGCGATTCCCCCGGCCGTCGGAAGCCTCTTCTTACGTCAGAAATGATGGATCCAGCTTCCTCCAATAACGGCTCTCTCCCCGGGGGATCATGGCCTGATGCAACGCTGTGATTGGAGGAAGCCAGATTCGTCATTTTGGACCCGCAAAGAGGACTTGCGATGGGCAGAGGAAGCGCTGAAGCGGCTGACAGGATTAAAAGGCTGGGGCGGCGTAGGTATTATTACTATGGTAGAGGACTGAGAATGTTAAATGTGGGATCAGATAGTCATGTCTATCTGCGATATCTGTTGTTACTTGCCCAGTTAGGTGCAAGGCCTACTTAGAGTGGTTTCTCCTTCTGGAGTCATTTTCTAAACTCTTGTATCTTTATTTAGGCTTGATATATTTTTATTTTGAATTACCATAGAACTGGGTTGCTTTCAAATTAACACCCATTTGTCTTTCTGTAGCAGTTCCATTATTTTTAATATTGTTATTGCTTATTTACTTTTCTAATCCCTCACATATAGGCTGTCATTACTATATTAACTTATTTATCACTTTTATATTCAGCTTGTGTGTCTTGTTCAGTGGTGGTCGTCTTTCAGCCTTTCTTACCTTGGCCATGTCTCTGAGTATTGCACACCTTGTGCTTTTGGGCACTCCAGTGATGTTGCAGCTCTGAAATATGGCCAATCTGGTGGCAAGTGGCATCTTGGCAGCTGCACGCTTAACTTTTCTCAGTTCATGGGCAGTTATTTTGCGCCTTGGTTTTTCCACACGCTTCTTGCGACCCTGTTGACTATCTTGATTGTTCGATGATCACGCTTCAGAAGCTTTGCAATTTTAAGAGTGCTGCATCCCTCTGCAAGATATCTCACTATTTTTGACTTTTCTGAGCCTGTCAAGTCCTTCTTTTGACCCATTTTGCCAAAGGAAAGGAAGTTGCCTAATAATTATGCACACCTGATATAGGGTGTTGATGTCATTAGACCACACCCCTTCTCATTACAGAGATGCACATCAACTAATATGCTTAATTGGTAGTAAGCTTTCGAGCCTATACAGCTTGGAGTAAGACAACATGCATAAAGAGGATGATGTGGTCAAAATACTCATTTGCCTAATAATTCTGCACTCCCTGTATATATATACAGGGAGTGCAGAATTATTAGGCAAGTTGTATTTTTGAGGATTAATTTTATTATTGAACAACAACCATGTTCTCAATGAACCCAAAAAACTCATTAATATCAAAGCTGAATAGTTTTGGAAGTAGTTTTTAGTTTGTTTTTAGTTATAGCTATTTTAGGGGGATATCTGTGTGTGCAGGTGACTATTACTGTGCATAATTATTAGGCAACTTAACAAAAAACAAATATATAACCATTTCAATTATTTATTTTTACCAGTGAAACCAATATAACATCTCAACATTCACAAATATACATTTCTGACATTCAAAAACAAAACAAAAACAAATCAGTGACCAATATAGCCACCTTTCTTTGCAAGGACACTCAAAAGCCTGCCATCCATGGATTCTGTCAGTGTTTTGATCTGTTCACCATCAACATTGCGTGCAGCAGCAACCACAGCCTCCCAGACACTGTTCAGAGAGGTGTACTGTTTTCCCTCCTTGTAAATCTCACATTTGATGATGGACCACAGGTTCTCAATGGGGTTCAGATCAGGTGAACAAGGAGGCCATGTCATTAGATTTTCTTCTTTTATACCCTTTCTTGCCAGCCACGCTGTGGAGTACTTGGACGCGTGTGATGGAGCATTGTCCTGCATGAAAATCATGTTTTTCTTGAAGGATGCAGACTCCTTCCTGTACCACTGCTTGAAGAAGGTGTCTTCCAGAAACTGGCAGTAGGACTGGGAGTTGAGCTTGACTCCATCCTCAACCCGAAAAGGCCCCACAAGCTCATCTTTGATGATACCAGCCCAAACCAGTACTCCACCTCCACCTTGCTGGCGTCTGAGTCGGACTGGAGCTCTCTGCCCTTTACCAATCCAGCCACGGGCCCATCCATCTGGCCCATCAAGACTCACTCTCATTTCATCAGTCCATAAAACCTTAGAAAAATCAGTCTTGAGATATTTCTTGGCCCAGTCTTGACGTTTCAGCTTGTGTGTCTTGTTCAGTGGTGGTCGTCTTTCAGCCTTTCTTACCTTGGCCATGTCTCTGAGTATTGCACACCTTGTGCTTTTTGGCACTCCAGTTATGTTGCAGCTCTGAAATATGGCCAAACTGGTGGCAAGTGGCATCTTGGCAGCTGCACGCTTGACTTTTCTCAGTTCATGGGCAGTTATTTTGCGCCTTGGTATTTCCACACGCTTCTTGCGACCCTGTTGACTATTTTGAATGAAACGCTTGATTGTTCGATGATCACGCTTCAGAAGCTTTGCAATTTTAAGAGTGCTGCATCCCTCTGCAAGATATCTCACTATTTTTGACTTTTCTGAGCCTGTCAAGTCCTTCTTTTGACCCATTTTGCCAAAGGAAAGGAAGTTGCCTAATAATTATGCACACCTGATATAGGGTGTTGATGTCATTAGACCACACCCCTTCTCATTACCGAGATGCACATCACCTAATATGCTTAATTGGTAGTAGGCTTTCGAGCCTATACAGCTTGGAGTAAGACAACATGCATAAAGAGGATGATGTGGTCAAAATACTAATTTGCCTAATAATTCTGCACTCCCTGTATATGTCAATATTAAAGCCCTTTGCTTGGCTTTTTTTTTCTCTAGCACCTGAGATCTCATATCTTTCAGCCCTTATAACTTTTTCAATATTTTTCCTTATTTTCTATTAGATTCTGTTATTATGAGTGTAACTATACTTTGTATTGCATTTTTAATTTGTTTTGTGACACTTTTTTCACAAATCAGTCAACCAGAGCTCTGAAGTTGCGGTAATAATTCTAGCGTAAATCATGATTGCGCTCAACTGATCACGTTTACTTTTAACTCGTAATACAATCGGTAAGCCCAACAAGCGCCTCAGTTTCTCTAAAGTGTTTAGCTAAGATACTCCAGAATCCACTATATAGTAATTGGAGATTATGACCATTTGTTCTGATTCTTGTAATCAAGATCAGTAGAATTGTGTACCCCTCCTCATATACAGTACCTAGCAGTACTGAATTTGGTTGCACTTTACAAACCATGCTAATAAAGTTCCAGTACAAGCTGTTGTGCCAAGCTCAAAGAAGTGATAAAGCAATTTTTTTTTGTTAGGAAATAATTTCGAAACTGTATAATCCCATAATACATTTAGCTGAAATGTCCCTTTTAATTTGTTAATTTCTGCTTCACGTTTTTAAACATACATCTACATCAGTGATGACCATAGAGTGAGATGGGGGTCTTTTTTGTCACTTTTGTCCGTGTGATCTACTTATGAAAATTCTCGCCATGCTTTTTCTTTCGAAAGGCAGGGAGAGTCCACAACTTCATTCCCTACTGTTGAGATTACAACACCTGGCCACCAGGAGGATGCAAAGACACCGCAGCCAAAGGCTTATATATCCCTCCCACTTCCCCTATCCCCCCAGTCATTCTTTGCCTTTCGTCACTAGAGGAGGATGGCAGAGAAGTGCTAGAAGATAGACGATAGTCCTTTTAATGGGTATCTTCCCTTCAAGCGAGGACTGGAGCTTGAAGTAGTCATGTAAATCTCTCAGTGAGAGTGTTCATGAAAGTTAGAGTCTGGAGATACATTGAAAGTTTTTCTATGACTGCATCCAGACTGCGGATCTAACAGATCCTTGGGAACCAGTGTTAACGAGTTTCACTGTTCTCCCTTTATTTTCTCATGTCCCTGTCAGAAATTCCAGTGGAAGTGTCACACCATGAAAGGCTGGTCTGTTCCACAGCAAAGCGATCCTGGAGGGTAAGTCATTTTATTTATTAGGGGAACGTCCCTAGTAGGGCTCATTTTCCTCTAAGGACAGGACTTAGTCTGGTCACAGTGTACACATAGACCCTCTGGGATCGGGGGTTAGCAATTCTGCTTATGTATGGAGATGTGTGGGAGCAGTTGGGGCTTATGTGCTGCTTTACATGGGAGCACTTGTGAAGGGTACCGGGTAATTTTTGGCTCAGGACTGTATCGGAGGAACTTGTCAAAGCGTTTTGCTTTCACTTTTGACTGCTGCGCAATTATTTCACAGCGCACATTTTCTTAGTTAGCAGGGGGGGCTCCTTTTATGTACCACGTGATCGGGTGTGATTTTCTTCTGAAATTCACTAGCTGTCAGGGAATACTGCTCCACCTTTTGCAATAGTACCTCTTACCTTCAATACCACCTTTACAACCTTAGTCCAACCCCTAACCTATTTAAGGATTCCCCTGACGTCAGCCAGGTGCTTAGTGATTGAGAATTTTTCCAAGTAAACTGAGCTCACTTCACGAAAGTGCTCTGCTTTTGCTCATAACGAATAGTTTAGTATTTTGCTGACTTAATTCGATCTTTATAACTACCTGACCTATCCTTTTATTCATCAACTGCTGTACTGCTGAAACCGCTGTGCACGGAAGACCTTACACGCTCACCTGGTATACTTAGGATGTCGGACTCCTGAACCGCATCAGCAGTAATTTTTCAAGCCTTGCAACACCATATCGAAAGCCTCTGAAGGAACCTGCAGTTTACATCAGCTGTCGCGCTGATTCTGTTTCCCTCCGTAAGCAGAGAATCCCACCTAGCCACGCTGTTCTATTCAAATCGGAGAAGCACGGATCTACTTGCGGAAGGATCTATCCGGCTCTGCAGTCCCACGGAACGCTGCTCTTGCAGCACACTTTACCGGGTACGTTCCCAACTGAGACTCTGTCTGCCAAGTTAGCCGCACTGCTTAGAGCCTCTCCTCAGCCTCTCACTACGACTCCTAATAAAAGAGGAAATTCTGCTGCAGCATATTTAGGCTATCGCTTTAAAGGGAAACAAGTTATTAAGTATTATCCTGTTAAGCATACTTGAGACTCCGTGCACCATATCTTGTTGCTATTCAGGATTAATTTGCAAGGGTTATATTCTTGTGATAATTACTCTTGTACAGATATTATTGCATATCTGAATAATTCAGTAATTCACTTTGTGCCACTAGGGTTAACGTTCATATATGCTAACTTAAAGCTAAGTGATACAAATTATACTATCCACAGTTGCCGATCCATAAAACAATCTGAAGTGATACAAAAGTCACAGTTCGTTACACTAGCGATCCGGTCCGGTCTCCATTAGGCAGAGAGTCCAGAAGGGTCTTTAATGAGTCACTAGGAGGTGGTGATTGCCCCAGCTATTGGTGTGGGAATTAAGTTGCCACTTATCCTAGGTTTTTTTCTCTTATTGAGTCGGAATATTTTATAAAGCGATGGAGGACTCTGATATTAACCCTTTAGGGGGTTCTTATAGCGTCAGTGCCTATTTCAAATAATTGCCTGTACTGTGAAGAGACAATAGTATGCCCCCCTGCACAACTTTGTTCCAATTGTTTAGAACAAAAAGTTGTCAAAGAATGGTTGCCCTTCTAATAAGTTTAGTGCCTCTGAGCCGTCTTCCTCTCAGGACTCAGCAGTCCAGCAGATGTCTACCTTCACTCTTAAACCTGGTTTTAACCCTCTTTAACATGCAGTTCCCCACAAGATCCCTAATCCTCCTACAGGAGGGCGATTTTTTTTCCTGCAGAATATACTACGCAGTTACAATCTGCGATGTCCGCAGCCTTAAGTGCCTTGCCTGTCTTGGAAAAATGGAAGAGAAAGGCTAAACATAACTCAACAAACTTACATTTAGCTAATTTTCAATCTGACTTTGGCTAGTATGTCCCAGCTTTCTGAGGTTGAATTATCCTCGGTAGAGTCTGAGGGTGAGCTGTGGAGTCAGAAATCTTCTTTTAGATTTAAAATTGAACATCTGCGCTTCCTTTTAAAGAAAGTCTTATCTACCCTAGAGGTTCCTGAATCAAAGCTTCTTGAGGAACCAATAAATCCGAAACTAGATGGAGTTTATGAGGATGCAAAGGCTCCACAGACCTTCCCGGTCCCTGTTCGCATAGCAAAGATTATTTCTTCTGAATGGGAGAGGATTGGGACTCCATTCTCGCCTTCTTCTACCTTTAAGAAATTTTTCCCAGTTCCCGAGGCTCTTCTGGAACAGTGTGTGGTTCCATACCTAAGATGGATGGAGCCATTTCTACGCTTACCAAGTGCACTACTATTCCTCTGGAGGATAGCTCTTCTTTCAGGGAACCTATGGACAAAAAAAATGGAGAGTTATTTAAGAAAGATGTTTCAACACATGGAATAGCTTTTTCAGCCTGCAGCAGCGGTTGCCACAGTTGCAGGAGCAGCTACCTATTGGTGTCACTCTCTATCTGAGCTTATTGAAGTAGAATCCCCACTTAAGGGGATTCAGAATAGAATTAAGGCTCTGAGAATTGCAAATTCTTTTATCTGTGATGTAAACATGCAGATTATTCGACTGAATGCCAAAGGTTCAGGGTTTGTGGTCCTAGCTCACAGGGCCCTCTTGTTGAAGTCTTGGTCAGCAGATATGACTTCGAAGTCTAGACTTCTTTCTCTTCCTTTCAAGGGAAAGATTCTATTCGGTCCAGGACTGGACTCTATAATTTCTACTGTTACTGGGGGAAAAGGAGCCTTCCTTCCCTAGGATAAGGGATATCAGTCTTAGAATTTTCGTTCCTTTCGTTCAGACAAGTCTCAGATAGGTCAATCCTCTTTCAAGCCCCGAGCAGGCCAAAGGTACTTGGAAGCCTCCCCAGACTTGGAACAAGTCCAAATAGACTAAGAAACCTACAGTTAACACGTCTGCATGAAGGGACAGCCCCCAATCTGGGATCAGATGAAGTAGGGAGCACACTGTCTTTTTTTCTCAAACGCCTGGTTTCAGGACGTACAGGATCCCTGGGTGTTAGATGTTGTATATCAAGAATACAAGATAGGATTCAAATCTCATCCTCCCAGGGGCAGGTTCCTCCTTTCCAGGATATATTCAAGACCAGAGAAGAGGACAGCATTTTTAGATTGTGTCCGGTATCTATCTTCCATGGGAGTAATAGTTCCGGTACCCGCCTCGGAAAGAGGACTAGGGTTCTATTCCAACTTTTTTGTGGTCCCCATAAAGGAGGGAACTTTCAGACCAATTATAGACATAAAGTGTCTAAACAATTTTTCAGAGTCCCTTCCTTCAAAATGGAAACCATCAGATTGTTTCTGACTGCAAAGATCTGAAGGACGCCTACTTACATTTCCCGATTCATCAGGATCACTTTCAGTTCCTGAGATTTGCTTTTCAGGATCAGCATTTCCAATTCATAGCTCTTCCGTTTGGCTTAGCTACTGCTCCAAGGATATTCACAAAGGTTATGGGTGCTCTTTTACCCATAGACAGATCAAAGGGTATTGCGGTAGCCCATTACCTGGACGATATTTTTGTTCAGGCTCCATCTTTTCCTTTAGCAGAAGTACATTCGGTAACTCTTCTGAATCTACTTTGGTAACATGGATGGAAGATAAACTTAGAAAAGAGTTCTCTGGTTCCCAGTGCCAGAGTGGTTTTTCTGGGCTTGGTCATAGACTCTGTCCGCATGAAAATTTTACTAACGGAACAAAGATGGACCAAGCTAATGGCAAGTTGTCTTTCGCTTCAGACCTCTCTACGACCTTCAGTGGCCCAGTGCATGGAAGTAATTGGACTCATGGTGTCCTGTATGGACATTATTCCTTTTGCTCAATTTCATTTCAGACCTCTACAACTTTGTATACTGAGACAATGGAACGGCGATCATTCAGACCTGTCTCAGGCGATTTTTTTTTTCCATCTTTTATTGTGCAAAGAGAAAAACATGGAAGTTACATAGAAATTGCATATCGCCCACCAGTACAAGGTGTTGTCATACATAGTAATGTGTTACAGTTCGGGAAGAAGGAACTTTGTATCTCCTTGCACTAGATAACAGACATAAACAACAAGTAAACTAGATAACAAATAGTCCAAACTGGTATTGTAAACCTTGTAGGCTGTGTACATTCTCCTGTGTTTATATTTCTTGAAACATTCTGCTGCTGCTCCATACAATACAATAATATAAGTATTCTCCTTAGAACCCAATCTGTAGGGCCATATAGATCCCTGAGAGGACTATCTGTCTTTTGCAATTTCCATCTCCAACCACTTTGATGCGTAGAAAGTGGTTTAATGCCTAGAAGTAGGTCCACCTCAGCCATCAAGACCGTCTGTTTCAGCTCTGTCTCGTTGTCTGTCTAGGTCTACGTGAGGGGAATGTAGGGAATCTTCCCAAATAAATGTCATGTCATGGAAGAGATTACGTTTCTGCCTCTTTAGATAGCCGTATTTCTCTAATGTCAACAACTCAGTTATTTTGTCTATCCAAATTTGTCCTGTCAGAGTCCCGGGTTTTCCATTTAAGTGTGATCAAGGATTTTGCTCCATTTAGCCCAATTTGTAATAACTGTCTCCTCAATTTGCAAGGGAAATTTGGTAGTTTGTTTAGTAAAGCCATACTGGGCATTAATGTAAAATCTTTAGTTAGGATCTTTCGAAAGTGGTTCTCCAGAATCTCCACATGTTTCCAAAGTTGTCTCAACTTCTCAGTCCCACCACATGTGTCTATAACTACCCATGGTCTCACAGCCTCTCCAATAGTGCTCATTGGCTAAATGGAGTGTATGGGTTAGGTACCACCTCATTAGGACTTGTAATTAAGTTCTAACATCCTAGAATAGGTCAACAATTTTTTTTTTTTGTTGCGAAATATGGATTCCCATTTTTTAGTAGTATAAATTATCCCTAACTTCTCATGCCATTTGGTTGTGTAGAATGGACGCTCAGTGGTATGAGTTGTCTGCAGTAAAATACGCATTTTTGAGATGCGGGAGTGGTTGGGTGTCTGAGGAAGTCTGCCTTATGTGGAGAAGTATAGACAAAGTGTGAAAGTTGCATATGTTTAAGCCATGAAGAGTAAGTACCATTTGCTATATCTCTAATTTTGTCTCCGTCCAAAAGCTTGCTCTCATTGATAAACCTAGTCAGAGGTGTGGTGTAGTTCCATTCTGTCACTTTCCGGTAATTTTTATCTAAACCTCCCATAAGTTCAGCATTAATAGGGACTGGGAAGAGTGGGGATCTTTCTTGCATTATGTAGCGATTCTGGGCTATCAGCGTGTCCCAAGACTCAAAAAGGTGGCTATGGATTGTAAGTGTTTTACATTGTGAGATCTAAGAGTCTTTGGTACCCAGCACAGAGCTCCTACTGAGGGGGCTTTTAATATATAAGAAACAATGGCTATCCAGGCTTTGTGTTCTGACAAACTATGCCAATCCAAAACCCTCTGCAGAACCATGACATCTAAGTATACAGAAGTATTAGGAAGGCCCAACCCCCAGTTAGCCGCTGCCCTATACATAGTATTCCTATTTATTCTGGGTCTGCTTTGGCCCCAAATAAACGCATTTATGTACTTTTGCAACTGGGCTTGGTACCATTTTGACAATGATATAGGAAGGGCTTGTAGGGCGTAAAGGATTCTCGGCAAGGTAGTCATTTTGATGCATTGTGTTCGTCCTCACCATGAAATGGGCTTATTTGACTAAGTAATTAAGTCTCATTGATGTCTCAGGCAATTTTGTTGGACAACTTGACAAGAGAGTCTCTCTCTTGGTGGCTTTGTCAAGATCAATTGTCGATGGGCAAATGCTTCTTGAGACCGTCCTGGGATATTGTCACTACGGACGCCAGCCTCTCAGACTGGGGAGCTGTCTAGGGTCCCAGGAGGGCTCAGGGGCTGTGTCCCAAGGCAGAACATGCTGTGATCTGAGATGTCATCACAGAAAATGCAGCATGTCTGCAGAAAGAATGGGACACATGAGGGAAATGTTAACTCTTTTGCTTTGCAGCACTTCTCCACAACAGGCTGTTCTCTTTAAAAAGCACTTTGCTCTGGTTGCACTGTACATTTTCCTTAACACAGTGCAGCCACAGCTAAGCACTGTATGAAGAGAACAGTCAAATATGGGGTAGCACTGCAAAGCAGCAGCACATTGATTGATGACTGCCTCTTTTTTTTTTTTTTAAATATTCTTTTTTATTGGGTGACAGTTCAACAACATTTACAGACTTTTGTCAGGTGGTTACAATAAACTTGATAAACATGATATATTTCCAAAAGCAAACTTTGTATTAGACTTTTTCTTTTTTGCCGTCAAACTGTCCCCCCCTCTTTCCTTTTTCTCTCCCTCCCTCCCTTAATTTTAATCTCATACATCTCACCTTGGTTGTTATCTTCACAGTTCTTATATCTACGGCTTTTAACTGCTTTCAAGTTGTTAAGGATTCTTACCAATTATCCTTCTTATCCTGAAACTTCTCTGCATTTGAGTACCTCCCCCTTTGATGCGCAGCGGTGGACTCTTCCATCCCCTGGGACTCTCATTCCTTGGGTTTGAGCTTTACAGTGTGTTCCATTCCCCTCTCAGTTGTGCTGTTAAAATGTATTCTGAATTACGGAACGGGTGTATTATCTGTTTTTGTATCTGGACTGGCTGTTGTAGGATTAACTTTTCCCATTTCCTCATAAAAGCTTTGACCCTTTCCTTTACATCTCCCATAGTATCAAACTGTTCTATTGTCATCTGTTGCAGCAGTAAACTTTTGAGCTGTCCTAGTGTTGGTGGTTTTTTTTCCCTCCACTCCCTGAGAATCAGTCTCCTCGCTGTGAGGATTATGTTATATATGTCGTTTCTGTGTGCCTAGGTTACCTGGGATATCTAGAAGTATTATGGCCCTCCCATCCAGTTTGATCTGGGTAGAGCATGTCTTGTTCATCCATCTTTCCGTCATAGCCCAAAATTTTGTCAATCTTGGGCATGTCACAAGTAAATGTACATATTCAGGGTCGGGCTGCCTACACCTGACACAAACATTGTCTGCTTCCTTCACCCACTTGCTATATATCCTAGGAGTGATATGTGCCCTATGAATCGTTTTTGTGTGCATTTCCCTTACGTCAGCTCCTATGGTGGCTTTCCTGACGTTCTCTACACTGTTTGTGATTTGTTCTTCCGAAATCTGTGTCTGCAGTATATCCGACCATTTATTGCTCAGACTTGTCCTGTTTTTTTGGTTTGGTATGTCTATCAGCATTTTGTATATGGGGGAGACTGAGTGACCGCCCTGAGATGTCATGGAAACCAGTTTTGATATCGGGTCAGTATGGTCTGTAAAGTTTATGTGTTTCTGCAATTGCGTTACGTAATGTTTGATTTGCAAGTATGCAAAGTGGTGTTGTCTAGGTAGTGAAAAATCTTTCTGTAAGTCTTGAAAAGTGTGGATTAGCCCAGTAGATTCTGACACCAACTGTTTAACTGAATGTAAGCCCTTATCTTTCCATTGTTGAAATGGTTTCGTAGTCAGTTCTGCTGGGAAGTCTGGGTTCCCTCCCATGGGTATGAATTTTGTGTATGTATGAGGCACCCCCATCCACCTATACAGTTTTGCCCAGGCCCTGATTGATTCCCCAAAGAGTGGAGAGTCCCTGGTCAATTTGCGTATTTTGTGAAGCTCCATATGTGGTAACATTGCTAAAGCCCATGGCTGAACCATGCTGTTCTCTATTTCTTTATGTGTGAAGTGATTTGTGTTACTTAGCCAGTCCAGAACGTATTTGCTGGACGTGGCCCAGTTGTACAGTTCCAAGTTCGGCAGTCCCAAGCCCCCAGCATGGACCGAGCACATCAGCTTCTCTAAGCTAATCCTGTGTTTTTTCCCCGACCATATGAAATTTGCAAATTGTGTGTTTAAATACCTCAGGTCTTTCTTGTGCAACAACATGGGAATCATTTGGAATGTGTTCATTAACCTTGGAAACAAGATCATTTTTATCAAGCAAATTCTGCCCGACACCGATACTGGTAATGCTTTCCTATTTCTGAGATCTTCTATGATTTTGCTAATAATCGGTTTGTGATTAAGGGCGTACCATCTGGAGGGGTCTTTTGATAAGCTTATCCCCAAATATTTAATAGTATCCTCTAGTATTTTGAATTTGAATCCTAGGTCTTTTTTATGCCCCATTGGGGATAGCCACAGGATTTCGCTCTTATCTTTATTAATTTGGTACCCCGAGATTTTGCTAAATTCCTCAATAATAGACATCAGTCGTGGTGTTTCTTTTTCTGGGTCTGATATGAATAACACCATATCGTCTGCGTATAAGGATAGGTGTAAAGTCGCCCGCCCCACTCTCAGTCCTTGTGTTTCAGTCCTGATTCTGTGTGCCATTGGTTCCATGGCCAGGTCAAAAAGGAGAGGGGACAGAGGGCAACCCTGCCTCGTTCCCCTCCCCAGTTGGAATCTTGGAGAGAGCGTTCCATTGACAATCACCGCGGCCTGGGCTGACCTGTAGATGCTGGCGACCGTCCATATCTGGTCAGCGTGTGGAATAAATGCTCCCACAATACCTTGTCAAAAGCCTTCTCCGCATCGATCGCCAGCATGCACGCTCTTTGTGTTGGAGTGCTTACTTTTCCCCCCTTCCCTGTTGTTCCAGTAATGTTGTAGTACTAATTGCACTTTCCTGATATTGAGAACTGAGGATCTACCTTTGACGAACCCTGTTTGGTCACTGTGGATCAGGGATGGCATTATGGTCGCTAGTCTATTGGCCAGAATTTTGGTAAAGATTTTATAATCACTATTTAATAGTGATATGGGTCTATATGATTCTCTAGCTGTTGGGTCTCTTCCTGGTTTCGGAAGGATACAAATGTGTGCTTCCGTGAAACGTTCACTCAGTTCTTCCCCTCTTGGTATCTTATCAAATAGTTTGGCCAGGGTGTTTGATACCTCTTCTCTCATCAATTTGTAAAATTCATTGGGCAGGCCATCTGGCCCTGCCGTCTTATTTAGGGGGAGGTGCCCTATTGTCTTATGTATTTCCTGTACTGAGATCGGTGCATTTAAGAGTTGGAGGTTCTCCTCCGTGATTTGGGGTAATTTAATTCCCTTCCAAAACTGTTCCCTGTGTCCTCTGTCAACTGGATGTGGTGTGTATAATTCTGAGTAGTATTCACAGAATGCTTGCTGTTTTTCAGCTTCTGTGGTTAAAGACCTGCCCTGAATTTTCAGTGTCTGGATTACATTGGGTTTTCTTACTAACCTAGTGATATTGGCTAATGTGCTGCTTATCCTGTTGCCGTATCTGTAAAAACATGCTCTGGCTCTGCTAATGGTTCCTTTAGCGTTTTGTAGTAAGAATGTGTCCCTCTGTAGTTTGACTCCGGTATACTTTTGTCTGTTCTCTGCGTTAGGGGCTCTAAGGTATTTATTATATGCGTTTGTGATTTGTCTTAGTAATATGTTTTCTCTTTGTTTGTATTTCTTGTTAACCCCTGATGCATATGTCATGATAACTCCTCTTAGAACCGCCTTTGCTGTGTCCCAAAATAAGGCCGGTGTTGACATGTGTGCTTTGTTGGCTTCTGCATAGTGTAGCCATTCCCCCTTAAGGTGATTTAGGAGATTAACATCCCTGTATAAGTAGTATGGGAATTTCCATCCTTCCCTTTTGGGGCGTCTGGGGCCTACCTTCATAATCAGTGAGATTGGTGCGTGGTCTGACAGTGTGACCGTGTCAATTTTAGTGTCTAAAATCTGTGTGCTCAGGGTAGATGAAATAAGGAAGAAATCTATCCTTGATAATGTCTGTTTGGATGGGGATATGCATGTAAAGTCTCTACTGTCTGGATATCTCGCCCTCCAAATGTCTGTCAAATTCAACGCCCTTTTAAATTTATTCAATATCCTGGTTTCTTTTTTGCAGTATGCGGCTGGGTGGTTTGTAATCCCTGGATTGTCTGGGTTGGGGAAGCGGTCCGCCGGTACCTGAGGTGCTATATGTGTGCGGTAATAATTTCCCTTGTATGGCCTGCCAAAACTCAGCCTTCTTGTGTAAGGGGCCATATAGTCCACAGAGAGTGAATGCTGTTTGTTCCACTTCTATATTCAAAATGATGTATCTACCCTCTTTGTCTATCTCTCTGTGAGTTATTTTGTATGTTAACTGTTTCCTGAAGAGAATGGCTACCCCCCTTGCTCTTTTAGCTTCATATGGTGTGAAGTTGACTTCTCCTACCCAATCTTGTTGAAGTTTCCTGTGTTCCTCTTGTGATAGATGTGTCTCCTCCAGTACTGCAATGTCAGCTCTTTGTTTTTTAAGATATTTAAGAATTGCCTTTCTCTTTATGGGTGACGTGACCCCGCCCACATTCCATGCTACTATCTTAATCTGATCTAGTGACATTTTCCTGTGATTTTTGTGTGTCTGCTATACAGTTTTGTGTAGTGTGTGTTTTGTTCGAGTATGCACTTACCCTTACTGAGTTCACAACGGGTGTTTAGATATGTCTATGGCCTACTTGTACACCTTTTCCTAGTGATGAAGCTGAGTCCCAGGGGAGGTCTTGAACTGAGTCCACCCTGCTTGTAGAGAACAAGAGAAAAACAGTTTAAGCAACAAGTTAATTCAGGCGCAGTGTTTTCCCACTTCGCAACTTTCTTAATCTTATTCAAGCAAAAAAGAAAACTCAAAAACATTAAACCGAACAGTGATAACTTGAACAAACCTCTCTCTCTTCCCTCCTTCTTCCTTTCTTTTTTTTTTACTTTATAAGAGAGTAACCCCCCCCCCCCCCAATAACTTGAACTGTAATACTTAGTTAGTACTGTCCATTTCAGTGCCTTTTTATAGTCCTTGTTATAGTCCTTGGATGAAGACCGTTCTTCTTTATTCCTGCTACCAGTCCAATGACAGGTTTTGCCCTGCTTGTGTGAAGTTCCTCCCATGGGAGTTGTAGTTCTGATTTCACTGCTCTGCCATTGGATGTTGTTCCTCCTCTTCCTGCTGATTTTCTTCTCCTGCCACCTGTCTTAGATATTTCTGTATTTGACCCGTCGATTCAAAGAGTCTTGGGCCCTGAGGTGTCTGAACTCTTAGTTTTGCTGGGTACAGTAGTGCCACTGGGATGCCTTTGTCGATCAACTGTCTGCAGTATGGAGAAAACTCTCTCCTTTTCCTGGTTACATCCGCCAAGTAGTCTTGAAAGATGTGCAGTTTTTTGCCCTCATACTGGATAGGTCCAGCTTGTCTGTATGCTCTCAACAGTTGAACCTTGTCCTTAAAATTAAGATATTTTATCATAACTTGCCTGGGTGGTGTATCTCTATTGTCCATTTCTCTCGTCCTGCCGACTCTATGAGCCCTTTCTGCTATACATGGAATGTCAGCTTCCGTGAGTTTTAATATTTGTGGTAAGGTAACTTCTGCGAAGCGTATCAATTCAGTGCCTGGGACTGATTCTGGCAACCCCACAACTCTCAGGTTGCTCCTCCGCGACCTGTTTTCCAGGTCATCCACTCTTGCAAGTAATAGGGAGTTTTGTCTCTGTAGTTGTGTGACGTTCGTGTTGGTATCACGTTGTCTAATCTCTGTATCTGAGATTCTTTGTTCGACTTGTGTCAGTCTTGTTGAGAAGTGTTTAAACTCAGATGAAAGAGAGTCCATCCCATTTTGGAGTTGTTCAATTTTTGGGAGGAACAACGCTGACAGCTGAGAGACTATGGGGTGAGTGTCTTTTAACTGAGAGTCTTGTATTGTGTCCTCATTGTTGGGATCTGCATGTATCTCCGCCAGATGTCTTGTTCTGCGGTCTGCACTCTTGTTCTTAGAAGTCATTGTTTCTGTTTTCTTTTTGAAGCTGTGATAATATTTGTGCATACAGTTGATTGGAGTTAGGCTCTCTTTTATTTTTTCTAAGATATCCGATGTCAGGTTAGAGATGAGTCCCAGGGAAGTGTGTGTATCCCTTTGTTCAGCTGCACCTTTTATGTATTGGCTAGAGTTCAGGTCCTATGGGGTTATCTGAAGTCTTGTTAGACAGTGTTAGACCTCCACCAGGTTTTTGGTCTTCACCCTGCTGGAGATGTCTCTTCTGTTAACTAGGCGTGGGTGTATTGGGTTATGGGGGGGAGAGCCAGATCATGGGGTATCACTCCTCATATTTCATCCTCACTGTTTAGAGTGAATTGATTTTCCCCCTTTGCAATACTGTTCTTGTGTTAAGGGTTTATAGCTTTAAGTCCCAGTTTTCTGGTTATGTCTTTCTTTCCCCCCCCACGTGGTGATTATGTGAGGGCTTGCCCTCTAGGGTCTTTTATACCAATGTTTATAGGCCCTGTGATGACCCCTCCAACAAATGCCCCTTCCGATTCATGTATTTATTGGTCTTTTATTTGTAGTGTGCTCGTTTTGTGTCTGTTTGGTGTTTAATTGCAGCTCCGTATGCACCGCTATGTATTGTCTCCCCTGCCACGTGGGTCTGTGTCTGTGAGAGGTATGATCTCGCTGTTACTCACTGTTACTTTGGGTACTTGGCGGTTCCTTCGTTAATTTCTGTATTCTTTTACTCCCCTCCGGTTTTGCCGCTTCGATTCTCTGCTGCTTCCTTGCACCTTACCGGTGAGATGCAATCTGCGCTTTCGCGCCACTCTGTGTACCGACTATCTGGGTGCCGGGGCGGTGGAATTCCCCCTCACGCTTCTTGGCCGACACTGACCTGTCCGATGTAAAAGGACTTTAGGGTCATGTAAGGCATATGCGTTTGAGCTTTTTGAGCAGTTTTTAATGATTTAAGGCCGCTGCTTGCCCGGAGCTCTCTGTCTGTGCGACCGCTCTATAGCTCCGCCTCCCGGAAGTCCATGACTGCCTCTTTTTAACTGCTACAATATAATATATAAAACCTTAAAAATTGCCTTATTCTCCAGTTAATCAGTGTATTGCAATTGTGCAGGTGCTTTAGTATAACTGAATAAAAATAGAGAAGTGCTCAACCTGGGAATGAACAATAGCATAATAGCTTGTTCTATGGCTAGTTACCACCCAAGAAGCAGCCTCTTTTTGCTCAACATGTGCCTTTCACAGAGAAGAACTTTCCTGAAGCATATCACTCTGATCCTGACTTCACAGTACAGTCCAGCCCTGAAATACCAGGCAATCCCCATCTAAACGTGAGAAACAACAAAACCCCAGATGTATGTTTCGGTCTATTGTGGGCCTCATCAGTGAGGTCCACGTCTGGATTCCCGCGTAACACCTAGGGAGACTTCCCTAAATGTCATAATTTGCATAAATAAAAGAGAGAAGCGCTCAACCTGGGAACGAACAATAGCATAATAGCTTCACAGAGAATAACTTTCCTGAAGCATATCAGTCTGATCCTGACATCACAGTACAGTCCAGCTGCTTTTTGGGTGGTAATTTGCCATAGAACAAGCTATTATGCTATTGTTCATTCCCATGCTGAGCGCTTCTCTCTTTTAATTTATGCAAATTATGACACTTAGGGATGTCTCCCTAAGTGTAATGCGGGAATCCAGACGTGGACCCGTTGCTCAGTGTGCCTAGAGAGATATGGCTGCACCTCACTGACGAGGCCCACAACAGGCCAAAATGTATGTCTGGGGTTTTGCTGTTTCTCTCGTTCAGAGAGGGATTGCCCGTTATTTCGTTGCTAGACTATACTGTTAAGTCAGGATCAGACTGATCTGCTTCAGGAAAGTTCCTCTATGTGAAAGGTACATGTTGAGCAAAAAGAGGCTGCTTTTTGGGTGGTAATTAGCCATAGAACAAGCTATTATGCTATTGTTCGTTCCTAGGTTGAGCGCTTCTCTCTTTTTATTTATGCTTTAGTATAACTGCCTACTTTAAAATTGTATTTAGTTTTAAAATGACCTACAGAAAAATTTTGATTAAGAAAAAAATGTCCGCAGAAAGTGAAAAAAAGTTCTGCTTCTAGGAGGCTGTGGTCCCAGGAAGAATCTTCTCTTCCAAACAACATTCTGGAACTCATACAATAATAGTGAGAGATAAAATACTTGCCTAGTGTTGCCTCTAGTTCAAAAAGTACAGGTTGCTTTCTGTTCTGTTTCTGTGTATTCTTAATGTCCATGGCTTAAAGCAAAATGTGAAATATAAAATAAAACTCAGGGAAAAGCCCTTTGCTCAGTCTTTAGGTTGACAAAACTGCCTATCACCGCAGACACCTCTGTGACATGGGCTGACAGTAGTCAGATTTGTTTTCAGCAGGTGGTGTCATGTAACATGACACCTGCTGAAACCAGATTTCATATTTAGAAGCTGCTCCCACCAGGAACTAATTTAATATTTTTGCTAATAGCTAGGACGCTGTCTGAGGAAGTCACTCCCTTCAAATACAGGCACGGAAGCAGCCTGGAACTTACTCATCAGCAACACAATGCACAATAAGAGTGATACAGGTACACAGGGGTAAAAATCACATCATCCTGAGGAGGTGTGTTATCACCTTTATCCCTTATTTGATGTATCATACATTCTATATTTCAATTGTGATAGTTTCCTGCAGTATTTGTTTTTAAACTTAATAATTCTTTAAATACTAAAATATAGAAATAATGTTGTTGTCTTCATCCTTTTCTCTAACATATCTACACCTACCTTTTCAAGCATTTTTAGGATAATTTCAAATAGAATAGACTCACCATAGTGTATGATTTGTAAACTCATTTAGAAGTGTTTTAGATTACATATCATATCACTGTTTTGTAAGTGTCTATTAAAAAAAAATATAAAAAATAAATAAAAAATCAAGGAATACAGTGTACGTAGGTGCACACAATACAGTGGGGAAAAAAAGTATTTAGTCAGCCACCAATTGTGCAAGTTCTCCCACTTAAGAAGATGAGAGAGACCTGTAATTTTCATCATAGGTATACCTCAACTATGAGAGACAAAATGTGGAACAAATCCAGACAACCACTTGTCTGATTTGGAAAGAATTTATTTGCAAATTATGGTGGAAAATAAGTATTTGGTCAATATCAAAAGTTCATCTCAATACTTTGTTATATATCCTTGTTGGCAATGACAGAGGTCAAACGTTTTCTGTAAGTCTTCACAAGGTTGTCACACACTGTTGCTGGTATGTTGGCCCATTCCTGCATGCAGATCTCCTCTAGAGCAGTGATATTTTGGGGCTGTCGCTGGGCAACACGGACTTTCAGCTCCCTCCAAAGCTTTTCTATGGGGTTGAGATCTGGAGACTGGCTAGGCCACTCCTGGACCTTGAAATGCTTCTTACGAAGCCACTCCTTCGTTGCCCGGGCGGTGTGTTTGGGATCATTGTCATGTTGAAAGACCCAGCCACATTTCATCTTCAATGCCCTTGCTGATGGAAGGAGGTTTGCACTCAAAATCTCACGATACATGGCCCCATTCATTCTTTCAAGTACACGGATAAGTCGTTCTGTTCCCTTTGCAGAGAAACAGCCCCAAAGCATGATGTTGCCACCCCCATGCTTCACAGTAGGTATGGTGTTCTCTCTCCTCCAAACACGACAAGCTGTGTTTCTACCAAACAGTTCTACTTTGTTTTCATCTGACCATATGACATTCTCCCAATCCACTTCTGGATCATCCAAATGCTCTCTAGCATACTTCAGACGGGCCCGGACATGTACTGGCTTAAGCAGGGGGACACATCTGGCACTGCAGGATCTGAGTCCCTGGCAGCATAGTGTGTTACTGATGGTAGCCTTTGTTACGTTGGTCCAGATCTCTGCAGGTCATTCACTAGGTCCCCCAGTGTGGTTCTGGGATGTTTGCTCACCATTCTTGACCCCACGGGGTGAGATCTTGCATGGAGCCCCAGATCGAGGGAGATTATCAGTGGTCTTGTATGTCTTCCATTTTCTAATTATTGCTCCCACAGTTGATTTCTTCACACCAAGCTGCTTGCCTATTGCAGATTCAGTCTTCCCAGCCTGGTGCAGGTCTACAATTTTGTTTCTGGTGTCCTTCGACAGCTCTTTGGTCTTCCCCATTGTGGAGTTTGGAGTGTGACCGTTTGAGGTTGTGGACAGGTGTCTTTTATACTGATAACAAGTTCAAACAGGAGCCATTAATACAGGTAATGAGTGGAGGACAGAGGAGCCTCTTAAAGAAGAAGATACAGGTCTGTGAGAGACAGAAATCTTGGTTGTTTGTAGGTGACCAAATACTTATTTTCCACCATAATATGCAAATAAATTCTTTCCAAATCAGACAATGTGATTGTCTGGATTTGTTTCCACATTTTGTCTCTCATAGTTGAGGTATACCTATGATGAAAATTACAGGTCTCTCTCATCTTCTTAAGTGGGAGAACTTGCACAATTGGTGGCTGACTAAATACTTTTTCTCCCCACTGTATGTAATTCACTGAAGTATCTACCTATCCCAACTGTGCTCTTTCTTAGATTTTTTTGTAAATAGTCTAACAATGGTCTAGATACTTCATAACACTTTGCTTTCTTTGACTGATCCCTAAGTGGGTTAAGGTAATTATCCATATTTCAATTCAAGTTTAGAGTTATAATGAGGCGGATAAGAGCAACAAAATAATAACTCAATTCAAGTTCAATGTATTGTATTAGACTGTGTTTTTTTTTTATTTTTATTTTTTTGCTTTCAAGTAGGGTATGCCTCTTTGTTTGTATTTATCCTTTTGTATAGCTTTATAGGATTAGAAGAAACATCATATATTAGCCCAACATGCATTATGTGTTTTTACCTATTTTTCTTTTGCACCGTTGTCTACACATTTATAGGTACTTATATTTACTGCTATATAGTGACGCATAAAAAATATAAATACTTTATAAATAAATACCTTTTTCTCTTGCAAGATGTATCGAGTCCACGGATTCATCCATACTTGTGGGATATTCTCCTTCCTAACAGGAAGTGGCAAAGAGAGCACCCACAGCAGAGCTGTCTATATAGCTCCCCCCTTAGCTCCACCCCCCAGTCATTCTATTTGCCTACTCTAAGTACTAGGAAGGTTAAAGTGAGTGTGGTGACAAAAATGTTAGTTTTTATTTTCTCAAGCAAAAGTTTATTTTAAATGGTACCGGTGTGTACTACTCACTCTCTGGCAGAAAAGGGATGAAGATTTCTGCAAGGAGGATGATGATCTTAGCACTTTGTAACTAAGATCCACTGCTGGTCCCACAGAGGCTGAGGAGTACAGGAAAACTTCAGTTGGGGGAACGGTTTGCATGTTAAGCTGCATTGAGGTATGTTCAGTCAATTTTTTTTCTAGACAGACTGTGATAATTCTAGACAAGGCTGGCAGTATCTCCATGAGGGAAGGGTAAGCTGTATTCAGACACTTAGTATGGAATCCCAGCTCGCATAAAGGACTCAGTTGTTACTGTGACACTTATAGGAAAAATGATTTTTTTATTGAAAGATTAACGTTTTTGAGGGACTTTGAGGGGTCATTATGGCTTATTAAGGGTTATTAACCCACATGGCTAGTTTAGAAACACTTTAGTGTGTTTCTTTTAGGCCCCACTAACATCGAGTGAGGTGGGAGGGGCCTATTTTCATGCCTCAGTTGCGCAGTTTCTTTTACACAGAAGACATCTAGCTGCTTCTCCAGAGGGTCTTGCTGTGCTTGAGGGCCTAAAGGAAGCTTTTTCCCCACAAATCTATCCCTAAGGGCAGGTAGGCGCCACAGCAGAGCTGTGGCAAGGTGCTGAATGTTTTTATTCCGGTTTTTGACGTTTTGTCAATCCAGTTTTTACATTAAGGGGTTAATCGTTTATTTGGCTGGTGGGGCAATCTTACTAAGGCTTTATGATTCCAATGTAAAAATGTCGAAAAGTTTACTGCTTTTTTACACTGTTTTGCAGAGTTTGTGCATCTTTTTTTCTCTTAAAGGCACAGTACCGTTTTTCTTCTAAGTATTATTTACTTTGAATAAAGTGTTTTCCAAGCTTGCTTGTTTCATTACTAGCCTGTTTAACATGTCTGACATCAAGGGAACTCCTTGTTCAATGTGTTTAGAACCCCCTCTTAGAATGTGTCCCACTTGCACTGATATGTCTATAAATTTTAAAGAGCATATTATGGCACTTAAAAATATAGCAATAGATGATTCTCAGACAGAAGGAAATGAGGTTATGCCATCTAGCTCTCCCCAAGTGTCACAACCAGTAACTCCCGCACAATTGACGCAAAGTACCTCTAGTGCGTCAAATTCGTTTACTTTACAAGACATGGCCACAGTTATGAATACAACCCTCACAGAGGTTTTATCTAAACTGCCTGGGTTACAAGAAAAGCGTGACAGCTCGGGGTTAAGAACAAATGCTGAGCCTTCTGACGATTTAGTAGCCGTATCCGATATACCCTCAAAATGTTCGGAAGTAGGGGTAAGGGATTTGCTGTCTGAGGGAGAGATTTCTGATTCAGGGAAGACTCTCCCTCAGACAGATTCTGATATGACGGCCTTTAAATTTAAGCTTGAACACCTCCGCTTGTTGCTCAGGGAGGTATTAGCGACTCTGGATGATTGTGACCCTATAGTGGTCCCAGAGAAATTGTGTTAAATGGACAAATACTTAGAGGTTCCTGTTTACACTGATGTTTTTCCAGTCCCTAAGAGGATTGCGAATATTGTTACTAAGGAGTGGGATAGACCGAGTATATCGTTCGCTCCCCCTCCTGTTTTTAAGAAAATGTTTCCCATATCTGACACCATGCAGGACTCGTGGCAGACGGTTCCTAAGGTGGAGGGAGCTATTTCTACTCTCGCCAAGCGTACAACTATACCTATCGAAGATAGTTGTGATTTCAAAGATCCTATGGATAAAAAATTAGAGGGTCTTGTAAAGAAAATTTTTGCTCATCAAGGTTTTCTTCTCCAACCTATTGCGTGCATTGTTCCTGTAACTACTGCAGCTGCTTTCTGGTTCGAGGCTCTTCAGATGGAGACTCCATTAGAGGATATTATGGATATAATTAAGGCCCTTAAGTTGGCTAATTCTTTCATTACAGATGCCGCTTTTCAACTGGCTAAATTAGCGGCAAAGAATTCAGGTTTTGCCATATTAGCGCGCAGGGCGTTATGGCTTAAGTCCTGGTCTGCTGATGTGTCATCAAAATCTAAACTTTTGAACATCCCTTTCAAAGGAAAGACCCTATTCGGGCCTGAACTGAAAGAGATTATTTCAGACATCACTGGATGGAAAGGCCATGCCCTCCCTCAGGATAAAACAAATAAAATGAGGACCAAACAAAATAATTTTCGTTCCTTTCGGAACATCAAGGGTGGTCCCGCTTCAGCTTCCCCTGCTGCAAAGCAAGAGGGGAATTTTGTCCAATCCAAGTCAGTCTGGAGACCTAACCAGGCTTGGAACAAGTGTAAACAGGCCAAGAAGCCTGCAGCTGCCTCCAAGACAGCATGAAGGGGTATCCCCCGATCCGGGACCGGATCTAGTAGGGGGCAGACTCTCTCTCTTCGCTCAGGCTTGGGCAAGAGATGTTCACGATTCCTGGGCTTTAGAAATTGTGTCCCAGGGTTTTCTTCTGGACTTCAAATACTCCCCCTCAAGGGGGAGATTTCACATTTCTCAATTGTCTGCAAACCAGACAAAGAGAGTGGCAATCCGCCCAGTTCCAAATGCGGGACAAGGTCTAGGTTTTTACTCAAACCTGTTTGTGGTTCCCAAAAAAGAGGGAACTTTCAGACCAATCTTGGATCTCAAAATTCTAAACAAATTCCTCAGAGTACCATCATTCAAGATGGAGACTATTCGGACTATTCTGCCTCTGATCCAGGAGGGTCAATATATGACTACCGTGGACTTAAAGGATGCGTATCTGCACATCCCTATTCACAGAGATCATCATCAATTCCCCAGATTTGCCTTTCTGGACAGACATTACCAGTTTGTGGCCCTTCCCTTCAGGTTGGCCACGGCTCCCAGAATTTTCACAAAGGTGCTAGGGTCCCTTTTGGCGGTTCTAAGACCGCGGGGCATAGCAGTGACGCCTTATTTAGACGACATCTTAATTCAAGCGTCGACTTTCCAGCTAGCCAAGTCTCACATGGACATCGTGTTGGCTTTTCTGAGATCTCATGGGTGGAAGGTGAACATAAAAAAGAGTTCTCTCTTCCCTCTCACAAGAGTTTCCTTCCTAGGGACTCTGATAGACTCGGTAGAAATGAAAATATTTCTGACGGAGGTCAGAAAATCGTAAATCTTAACCACCTGCCAAACCCTTCATTCCATTCCTCGGCCATCAGTGGCTCAGTGTATGGAGGTAATGGGACTTATGGTAGCGGCAATGGACTACACCTCAGACCACTGCAACTATGCATGCTCGAACAGTGAAATGGGGATTATGCAGATTTATCTCCTCAAATACATCTGGATCAGGAGACCAGAGAGTCTCTTCTCTGGTGGTTGTCTCAGGACGACCTGTCTCAGGGAATGTGTTTCCGCAGGCCAGAGTGGCTCATAGTAACGACAGATGCCAGCCTGCTGGGCTGGGGTGCAGTCTGGAACTCCCTGAAAGCACAGGGCTTATTGTCTCGGGAGGAAACTCTCCTCCCGATAAACATTCTAGAACTGAGAGCGATATTCAATGCGCTTTAGGCGTGGCCTCAGCTAGCGGCGGCCAATTTCATCAGATTTCAGTCGGACAACATCACAACTGTAGCTTATATCAATCATCAAGGAGGGACACGGAGTTCTCTAGCGATGATGGAGGTAACCAAAATAATCCGATGGGCGGAGACTCACTCTTGCCATCTTTCAGCAATCCATATCCCAGGGGTAGAGAACTGGGAGGCGGATTTCCTAAGTCGCCAGACTTTTCATCCGGGGGAGTGGGAGCTCCATCCGGAAGTATTTGCCCAGCTGACTCAGCTATGGGGCACACCAGAATTGGATCTGATGGCGTCCCGTCAGAACGCCAAGCTTCCTTGTTATGGGTCCAGGTCCCGGGATCCCCAGGCAGTACTGATAGATGCTCTAGCAGTGCCCTGGTCCTTCAACCTGGCCTATGTATTTCCACCGTTTCCTCTCCTTCCACGTCTGGTTGCCAGAATCAAGCAGGAGAGAGCTTCTGTGATTTTGATAGCACCTGCGTGGCCACGCATGACTTGGTATGCAGACCTGGTGGACATGTCATCTGTTCCACCGTGGACTCTGCCGATGAGGCAGGACCTTCTAATCCAAGGTCCATTCAAGCATCCAAATCAAATTTATCTGCGTCTGACTTGGAGATATAACGCCTCATTTTATCAAAGCATGGTTTCTCGGTCATTGATACCCTGATTCAAGCTAGAAAGCCACCAGGAAAATCTATCATAAGATATGGCGCAAATATCTTTATTGGTGTGAATCCAAGGGTTACTCATGGAGTACGATTAGGATTCCTAGAATATTGTCTTTTCTCCAAGAAGGATTGGAGAAGGGGTTATCAGCTAGCTCCTTAAAAGGACAGATATGCTTTGTCTATTCTTTTACACAAACGCCTGACAGATGTCCCAGATGTTCAAGCGTTTAGTCAGGCTTTAGTCAGAATCAAGCCTGTATTTAAACCCGTTGCTCCGCCATGGAGCCTAAACTTAGTTCTTAAAGTTCTTCAAGGGGTTCCGTTTGAACCTATGCATTCCATAGATATTAAGCTTCTATCTTGGAAAGTTGGAGAGTTTCTGAGTTATCTGCTTTATAGTGTGACTCACCCTATCTTGTTTTCCATGCAGATAATGTGGTTTTGCGTACCAAACCTGGATTCCTTCCTAAGGTTGTTTCTAATAGGAATATCAATCAGGAAATTGTTGTTCCTTCGCTGTGTCCTAATCCTTCTTCAAAGAAGGAACGGTTGTTGCACAATCTTGATGTGGTTCGTGATTTAAAGTTCTTCTTACAAGCAACTAGAGATTTCCGTCAAACATCTTCATTGTTTGTTGTTTATTCTGGTAAGCGGAGAGGTCAAAAGGCTACGGCTACCTCTCTTTCTTTTTGGCTGAAAAGCATCATCCGTTTGGCTTATGTGACTGCTGGCCAGCAGCCTCCTGAAAGGATTACTGCTCATTCTACTAGAGCAGTGGCTCCCACATGGGCTTTTAAAAATGAGGCTTCTGTTGAACAGATTTGTAAGGCGGCGACTTGGTCTTCGCTTCATACTTTTTCAAAATTTTACAAATTCAATACTTTTGCTTCTTCAGAGGCTATTTTTGGGAGAAAGGTTCTACAAGCAGTGGTGCCTTCCGTTTAAGGTCCCTGTCTTGTCCCTCCCTTCATCAGTGTCCTAAAGCTTTGGTATTGGTATCCCACAAGTATGGATGAATCCGTGGACTCGATACATCTTGCAAGAGAAAACAGAATTTATGCTTACCTGATAAATTTCTTTCTCTTGCGATGTATCGAGTCCACGGCCCGCCCTGTCTGTTTAAGACAGGTAGTATACTTTTATTTAAAAACTTCAGTCACCACTGCACCCTATAGTTTCTCCTTTTTCTTCCTAGCCTTCGGTCGAATGACTGGGGGGTGTAGCTAAGGGAGGAGCTATATAGACAGCTCTGCTGTGGGTGCTCTATTTGCCACTTCCTGTTAGGAAGGAGAATATCCCACAAGTATGGATGAATCCGTGGACTCGATACATCGCAAGAGAAAGAAATTTATCAGGTAAGCATAAATTCTGTTTTTTTTTTTTAAATTACAGTAAATTTCTAAATGTTGTTGGTCCACACAAAATCAGTGTGTATGTAAATATATTTTAATTATAACATTAAATTAATCTATGAAGTATTTTTGTGAACGTGTACTATCTGCAGGCCATTCACTTTTTATTTTTGTTTTGTGTTTAGTTTAGTTTTGTGTTTAGTCTATATGTAGCTAAATATTCAGCTCCAACCTTTAAATTTCTTGTTCATACCAATGCCCTACACTTTGTTTCTACATGTGTGTTGATCTAACACACACACACACATTTATGAGTGTGTTAATGTACACAAAAAACACAGATAGTATGTCCCTTTAATGACAATTGATGGTTAGAAGGATTGTGAGAGTTATGTGAACATGTCAGGGTTCTGTAGGGTTCTCCAATCTCCCGTTGTTTTTCTTCTTAAACTGGGAGAGTCCACAGCTGCATTCATTACTTTTGGGAATTCAGAACCTGGCCACTAGGAGTAGGCAAAGACACCCCAGCCAAGGCTTAAATATCTCCCCCACTTCCCTCATCCCCCAGTCATTCTTTGCCTTTCGTCACAGGAGGTTAGCAGAGAAGTGTCGGAAGATTTTAGATAGTCTCTTATGGAGGGTAGTACTCTTTGAAATGGGACTGGAGTTTTAAGTAATCCTGTCAGCTTCTTAGTGAGAGCATGGATGAAAGTTAGAGTCCGGAGATGCAGGGAGAGTCTTTCTGCGAAACCATCCCAACTCATGTTAACAGCTCCTTGGCAATCAGCGTTGACGAGTTTTGCTGCCTGCTTTCTTCACTCATGCCCATGTCAGAAGCGAGGCTACTATCTGTCACACTTGAAGGGCCGTGTTCCTGTTCTATGGTGCAGATTCTAGTAAGATTGTTTCATTTTACTTTGATGTGTGAGTGTAATATGAATGAAGAAGTCAGGGTCTCAGTGAGACTCCTTTATCTTTATGGAATCAAGGGTTAATATCTCCTGAGGGGGGTTATTGAACAGGGGGGCTTTAATCATGTTTGTTATATGATTCTTTCTGCTAATGTGTAGTGACGCTTGGGCTTGTGGCTATATCGGAACATAACAGCCTTTTTTGTCAGGCTGCGCGGCTCTTGTGGCCTTAGCACATTGTTTTTTCTGGCCTGCACAGTGTACCTTGTGACTAGGCGTGGTCACGTTCTGCAATCAATTCCCATATTTCTGACCACGTGGCGATGGAGAGAGTCTGTTTAGCTAATTTTTCTGGGTCTCAGGAGGTGGTGATTGCCGCAGCCATTGGGGGTGTAAGGTGCCGTTTTTATTTTTCTTCTATCTATAATTTCTGTCCAAGTTATGGAGGACTCTGATTTTTTGGAGACGGATGTCTGATTCAGATTCTACTTCTTGCGAAGAGTATCAGATGGCCCAGGTAATCCATGCCCATCAGTTATGTTCTGAGTGCCTCTTTAGAGTGCTCTCTTCTCTCGCAACAGGGACCTTAGAGTTTGCCGAACCATCCGCCCCTGGGGATTCCACATCCCACGAGGCATGTGCCCTAGATCCTTCCATAGCTACACAAGCAGGTGTCTCTAATGCCGTTACCCCTCAGGAAAGCGGCTTGTTTCCTCCAGAGGTTTACGGCATGGTTCTGCATGGCCATATCTATGGCATTGGTGCTTTTACACCTTCCTGAGAGGGAGGTGTTGATAAGATACTGTCTGTGTTCTGTTAACCAGGGCTCATCAGGCGTGGGATCGTCTGGGTCAGATCAGCCATCTGGGGAAGCGGTTGCTTCTGAAACTTCAGGGGCCCAATCCTCGAGTCAGGGTTGTCAGTTGCCCCGTCGGAGGTAAGTTTTGCTTTTCGTTATAGACTGGCATGCCTTCGTGTCCTACTGCAACATGTTTTGGCGGTGCTGGAGAATCCCAATCCTAATGGGTTGAGGGATTCTCGGTCTGATGCGCCATAAGAAAAGCTGGGTTTGACGTGGGGGGATGAAGTTAATCTCCTTGTCGTCTCCAATTTACTTTCTTTTGGAGTATCTTATTCCAGTTCTGAGCTTCGGGAGTATGGGGTCTCTGATTGGCTGGTCCTGTTAGTGTACCCATTCTTTTTGGGCGTTCACCTGCGGTTGATGCCCTATTTTTCTTTGATCCGGCAGGATAGTTTTATTTTTTTTTCAAGCTCATGTCTGTTATAATTTTTCCGGTGGGAAACATTTCTTTTCTGGAATTTTGTGGAATTTGATACTAGCAATTTTGTGGTCGCTTGAGCACTTCCGCGGAAGTTGCATGTTAAGGTGTTAGTACATTGTTATGTCTAAAGTTCCTTTGTCGATTCCTGTTGAGGTTTCGATTTTTCTGTGGCCTGGGTCAGTTCTGAATGCCCTATGTAGCAGGCTGCTCCTGGTTGGGCGCTATTTTCTGTTCATTTTGCCGCTATATCTGGCTGTCCGGGTAGGGTGGTGAGTTGTTCACTCAGATGGGGAGTTCGTTATACTCTAGTTCTCTTCGGATTCAATAAGGATTTTGCCTTTACTAATGATTTCCGTGGAGAGAAACATCCATGAGTTTTCACAAAATTCTTGACACTTGCGGTGCTAAGTCATGGAGAGGAGGCCATTTTGTTCTTAGACATCAGGCTGGTTCTATTACTCTGTTGGTTCCGGAGGTCCTTGGCCTCGGAGCTAGGATTTTTCATTCCCAATGGGACTGGAAGTTTAGATGATTCCTTCGACATCTGGGGTACCAGGTTGGGGCGATTTTTATCTCCTTTACGGTATTCTTATTGGATGTATTTTTGAGGCCTTGATGACGATCTCTTCCTTAAGGGGTCGAGATGTCTTAGGCTTCTTTTTTCCCCTCTTGGGGCTGGTTGGGGGGGTCATCTGTTCGGAAATTTTGGGCATTTACGGCCTTTTTCTTCCTCCTACTGTTTTTCGTTTTCCCCATGTGTTGGGGCTCTGGAGAATGCTTTTGTCTCTGTTTTTTCCTGAAGCTACCTTTACTAAATGTCTCGGCTTTATCTGTCGCTAGACAGGAATTGTGAGACTCATCGTTAGTTCCTTGAGCTGTGGGGGTTTCCGGGAGGTGATCCTGAAGGGATTGTCGGATACTATTTTATCTTCTTATGCTGGATTATCTAGTTTTGGGATCTTACTTTGGGGTGTTGTCCCTATAGCCTTTAGGAGATATGGTTTCTGTCTCTGGGATGCTTAGCGATCGTCCAGTATCCACAAACCTTTGGATGTGGCTGTGGTTGCATCCCCTTGGGTACAGGCAGGACTGTCTTTAACACAGGGCAAAAGGGGCAACTGCCCAGGGCCCAGTTTCTGTTGAGGGGCCCAAGAGTCCTAAAAAAATAATAATTATTTTTATTTTTTAATTTTATTTTTTATTTATGGTCATACCAGACTTCTGATGTGACATGAGGAACACACACATTCAGTCTTAATACTGTCACAGTCAAAAGTACTGCTTATATATTTTTTTTAAAAAAAACTGTGCCAGACCGTGCCGGTGTCATGTGACATGCCAAGCTATTGCCATGTGCTGTTTTACATGTGCACTGTGCAGCACTGAATGCAAAGTCCTAAGTCGGCATCCAGCCATTCCCACAGCATCATATAAGGTCCTACTGGGGTTACCAATGATACCAGGTAACTGCTCTGGTGGTAGGGATTGTTTCTGGGTAGGGCTGACTGTAGGCGCATGCAGCAGAAAGCTGGAGCGGCAAGCACATGAGGATTTGAGCATCTGTGCAGCTGCATACACTGCTCTATTCAGTCTTGAGGCTGTGTGACTCATCTCACACTGTATCCATGCAGCCTTGGACAGACAGCATCCAGTCTGCTGGTCCCCTTAGCCCTGCTCTTTCTGCTGTGGCCCTAAGATCAAACTGAAGTTTGTTAGGGGAACAGTGCTTTGTAGAAAGGTGTCAGTGGGAAGAATAAGTGAGTGCACACACCCCTCCCCATGCAGCATTGTCTAGTGCTTGTTTCTAGCAAAGAAGTGACATGTGCTGCTATGGCTGATGTATAGTGTCATGCTGATACTTCACACATTAATGTAAGGTTTATTTTTATAGTTTGTTTTCTCTCTGTCTCAGATTTTACAGCTTCCCATAGTAGTTCTGTTGTTCCAGTCAGTAAACTTATACTGCACCTCCATGCTTCCTCCTCAGTCTTTACCTTGCTTTGCTCCTGTTGCTGCCCTAAATCTCTTTAACCAGCTAACCTCACACCAGAATCACATTCAAAAGAATATTAAATGAATCCACAGTGGAGGAATTTATATATTTATTTACTTATTAGTACTGCTTAGGTCCAGTTTCACATATTGCAATTTTTTTTTATTTTTATTTTTTTAAATGATTAGCTCAGCAGTGGATAATCTACTGCTGGACTAATAATTAAAAAAAAATTGATTTAGTTGTTTTTTGGAATGTTGGGGTGGAGAGCGAAATTGCATGGGGGGGGGGGCCCAAGAAAATTTTATCCCAGGGTCCAGTCAATATTAAAGACGGCCCTGGGTACAGGTTCTCCGTATGAGGTATCACTATGGTTCCTCTGGGGTCACTACCTTGTAGTCGGCTCCGGTTTCCGGATGTCCGTTTTTTCTGGACATGTTCTTTTCCTGGATATCTGACCGCATCTATTAGATGGGTCTTGGGCGGTTCAGTTCTCCTGATTCTGAGAATTCCACTTGCCTTTTCAGGGGTTTTTGGTTTTCTCTTATCGGAGACTTGTAAATAACCTGAGGGGTAGTTTAGCTGCCTAGCAAGTGGGAGATTGCAGTCGCATTCTGTTGGAGCTATTTGCACTTTAAAAGGGGGCTCGATGGCTGTTTGTTCTCTACTTGGCTGGCTGTTGCAGCTGGAAGGTTCCTCCTCAATCGGTATTGCCTTTGCTGTCTGTCTGCTGTCGCACACTCCATGACTGTGGGCGGGTGAGCGGTTATATTTGGCTTTCTCCTCCCCTTAGGGAGTTTGGGGCATACCACTGTATCCACCTACTACCCCGGAGGTCTTCCTCTGTTCAGAGGGGTCCCTCCTGCTTTGCGTGCAGGACGTCATGATGGATTGGATTCTGGTATCTTGCTGTCACTGTTGTTTCAGTGTAGTCTCTTTTTTGCCTGGGAGTGTTCCTTCTTGTAGGGCAAGAATTGGTGTCTGGGTCCTGGATCCCAAACTCGTCCTATGTTCTGTCATAGATTGGTTATTCCTCCTAAACATTGGGAGCTTTGCTGTGTTTTCTTCTTCAGCAGGGGGCGTTCTATGCTGGTTTTGGATGCTCTTCTACTTCCTTGTTTTTCCTGGGAGGGAGTGGGTTTCTGCACTCCTTCTGAATTTTTCCTCTCTGAGAGTCCTGGAGTAGTTCCTAGCTTCGTTGGCTAATGTTCACTGCTGGAGTCTGCTAGACTTATGTTGCAGAAGGAAGCCTGTGACTTCATCTGGAGCACGATAAGATTTATGGTGCTCTTTTTAGGCGGTTCGCGGGAGGGGGGGATTTTTTTCCCTCTGTCGCTCTGTCATATCGCGTTTGGATGGGGTCTACCTTGTCTCTCTGGGTCTCCAGGGTTGGGACGTTACATGGTCCCTTGGACTTCCGTTCGGATGGGGTAGTGGTTTTTTCCCCCTTCTCTTTGTTCGGGGGTTGGAGTTCGCCCTTTATGTGTTTTTGTCCTGATGCAACCTTTGTTTGCGCTTGGAGCTCGCTAGGGTGCCTTTTACCCTAGCTTGTTGGTCTTTAGATCTCTGTTGAGTTCTTCTTCTTCTTCCTCTTTCCTTCAGGGGGTATGTGGAGGTCTCATTCCCTCGGGTCAGGGGTAAGTTTAAGTATGGGCTTGGAGCCTGCAGGACTTGTCTCCTCGGAGGCTTTGTGCTCGGTGGAATCTATTGGTTCTGAGCGGTCTCTCTCGGGCCTTGCTGGTTTTACCTGATGGGCAGTTACCTGGTCTTTTCAGTTTTTATCCTTCTGTTTGTGGTGAAGCAGTTGTTTTTTGTCAGGTGTTGGGGTAATTTCAGGCTGTGGTGCCCTCCAAATGGGCCGCTTTGTCTCCCACCCTTTTTTTGCATGCAGTGTCCTCTATAGCTTGGGTATTGTTTTCCCAAAAGTAATGAATGCAGATGTGAACTCTCCCCGTTTCAGAAGAAAAACTTAAACTTATGCTTACCTGATAATTTCCTTTTCTTCTTACGGGGAGAGTCCACAGCTCCCCACCCGCGTTGTTACGAGGCGGCTGTTTTTTTCCTTTTTGTAATTCTTCTGGCACCTTTTTCACCCTGATATTTCTCCTACTGTTCCTTGTTCCCTTGGCAGAATGACTGGGGGATAAGGGAAGTGGGGGAGGTATTTAAGCTTTTGGTTGGGGTGTCTTTGCCTCCTCCTGGTGGCCAGGTTCTGAATTCCCAAAAGTAATGAATGCAGCTGTGGACTCTCCCCATCAGAAGAAAAGAAAATGATCAGGTAAGCATAATTTAAGTTTTTTTTATTTTATATTTTACTTTTATTTTTTCTGGGAAGTGGCTGGGATTATCAAAGGTAAATTGTATTGTTGTAATGGCATTATAACCTGGATGTATGTACAACTCTCCAGTAGTTCATTTTCCATGGTCCAAAAGCACACTTTTTAGAAAGGGCAGTAGACACAAGGCATAGCCTTCCAGCTGGGGCGAGAGGGAAACTATTGGTGTTTCTCACTTGCATGTTTCTTCAGGTTTAAGTCTACATATGCCATAACATTTAGCAGAGTAAATGGTTCTTATGAGTCTATTGATTCTATATATTAAATTAATATGTAACATGTTTAAGAAATGTCAATAATGTTGTTGTTTAAAAAGATAGATAATCCCTTTATTTCCATTCCCCAGTTTTGCACAACCAACCCTGTTATAGAAATATACTTTTTACCTCTGTAATTACCTTGTATCTAAGCCACTGCTGACTGCCTCCTTATCTCAGATCTTTTGACAGACTTGCATTTCAGGCAATTAGTGCTGACAATTAAATAACCTCACAGTGTTATCTATACGAAACACATGAACTAACACCCTCTAGCTGTGAAAATTTGTCAAATGCAGAGGAGTTCTTAAAGGGCTTAGAAATTAGCATATTTGCCTACCTAGGTTTAGCTTTCAACTAAGAATACCAAAAGAACAAAGCAAATTTAATGATAAAAGTAAATTAGAAAGTTGTTTAAAATGTAATGCCCTATCTGAATCATGAAAGTTTAATTTGGACTTTACTATCCCTTTAAGATTTATTGCAATCTTAAAGGGACATGAGACCCACATTTTTTCTTTCATGATTTAGAAAGAGAATGCATTTTTAAACATCTTTCTAATGTACTTCTATTATCTAATGTGTTTTATTCTCTTGATATTCTTTGATAAAAAAAGCATATGTAGATATGCTCAGTAGCTGCTGATTGGTTGCTGCACATAGAAGCCTCGTGTGATTGGCTCACCATGTGCATTGCTTTTTCTTCAACTAAGGATATCTAAAAAATGAAGCAAAATAAATAATAGAAGTAAATTGTAATGTTGTTTAAATTTCTATTCTCTATCTGAATCATGAAAGAAAGATTTTGGGTTTAGTGGCCCTTTAACTCCCTACTAGACAATTTTTGTTATCTAATTTTTACTAAAGAAATAGTTTAAGTGATAAGCAAGCGTTTGTGCACACTTCAGTGCACATATGCATTAATCTGAATTGAAGGAGTCCTATAATGTTAAAAAAACATAAATCTAATCATTTCCCCCTCCCATTTTTGTATCATGATGTTTAATAATCCTACAAAACAACTCAGGAAATGGTTTTCTGTTTTTACTGCAGTAAAATATATTATTCACAAATGCTTATTCACCTTTTTCTTGTTTCTTCTGCTTTTATTTATTAAGTGTTTATTTTTTTCCTCACATTAGCAATATATTATTTATTTTCCTTTAGTGTGATTTTCAGATGTTAGCAAACACTATGCTCTTGCCTTCATGATGCTGCTCCCTATCTTGCTCACTACAGAAAAACAATGACATTAATTTTCTCCAGCGCAATCATGCATAGATTTAATAAGCATCCAAAGGTATGATCAGTGTGTGCCGTGCATGCCAAATTAATCCTCTCCAGACTTTTTTTCTCCTCTTTGAATGTTAATGAATTGAAGAAAAAAAATGTTTATTAAAGTGGGAACAGGGGAGGTTTGGGCTCCACATCTTTGGTTCAAAAGTTCATTCTGTTCCCTAAAGGCTCATCTTATAGAGTGAGAACGAGCAAGTGTGTGTGCACATCTGTTTTGCTCTTAAAGAGATGTAAGATCTTCAGTATTTACTAAACCTTGATTTTGTATTGCCCAATATGTAGGAAACAGAAGATGGTTCTTAGAGCAGTTACTGTTGAAAGAGCCTGCGTGATATTGTTTGGCGTAGAATGGTGTTGACTTCAGATTGTGTATGTGGGCATTATAGGGAAAAAGAATAAGTGGGCTTATCCAATCTGTAATGTGTGCTGGCCACAGGAGGGTGTCTTGGTAAAATAAACTAACTCATAGCCCATTGAACCAATTGTGTTTGTTTATAGTGCTTTCTCTTATTACACTTGTATTATTAAGAATTGTATTACACTCACTGTGTGTGTGTGTGTGTGTGTGTATGTATGTGTGTGTGTGTGTATATATATATATATATATATATATATATATTTGTGTGTGTGTATGTATGTATATATATATATATATATATATATATATATATATATATAAATAATTCCAAGGGGAGATAGTCACAGCACTGTTTTTTTTTTTGTAGTATAAAACATCACTTTTAATAGATCAAATTAAAATCCACATCATCCAAACATTTCGGTGTCCATACTGACACCTTTGTCAATGGATACAATCTTGGTTGTCATGTAAGGGTACCTACAGATGTGGAAGTAGGAAATGTAAAGCCTGTGAACATATAACCATCACTGACAAATTTGTGTCATGTGTGACAGGAAAGGAATATAACACGTCACAATGTATAAATTGTTCTATGAATTACGTGGTGTATCTGGTGACCTGTACACAATGCCAGAAGCAGTATGTGGGGCTCACCACAAGAGAAGTTAGGTTGAGAATTAGGGAGCACCTTAATAATATTGAAAAGGAAAAGGATTGTTCAGCTTTGGCTTCCCATTTTAGTTTTGATCATAACAAGGTTGTGAGCAGCTTTAAATGGCAGGCAATTGAGAGAGTGTCACCACCTAAACGTGGAGGAGATAGAGAAAAGATGCTCTATCGCCGTGAGGCTTTCTGGATTTATACTCTAAAGACACGGATCCCCATGGGATACAATTCAGTGTTTGATTTAATTAATCACTGGGAATAGTTGATACCTATCTATTTAAAATCTTATATTTAAAATCTTATGACTATAATCCCAGTTGATTATGTAGATGGAGAAAATTTTCACTGTATTGTAAAGTATCAAAGGGGATCACAGATTAAATGCAGTTAAGTACAGAGGAATACGTTCTGACAACTATAATATCCACATAGCCTATAATAGAAAATCCCTCAAACTATATATATGGTCAAATAATTGATAAGTGAGGTAGAGCAGGACATATACCGTATTTTAACTGAACATGATATTATAATAATAATAATTATTAAAATAGGAATAGGGCTATGCTAACCTCTACTCCACTAGAGGGATTGAACATATGTTAAATAATGAATTGATTGTAGATAGGACCTATCAGATAAAGTCTTTATGATGATTGAGAGCATTTGTTTCCAAACTATAAGCCAAAGCTATGAGTTTAGTTTAAAAATACTAATGTTAGCGAATCACAACATACAAATAATAGTCGATACCAGTAATATATACTATTGAAGTTCAATATAAACATATGATATGTATGCAAACATACAATATAGTTCTTTGAAATAGTATTTTTCTAGTTAAGAGTGTTGTGAACTTTTTATAAAAGCAAGCTAGGAGCAGAATGATATGCCTTAGATTATATGAACCTATTGAAAAATCAGGTCTTACCATTCCTTAAAAAATGTAATGGAAATTTGATAAAATCAGTGAAGATGACACGGATACATGAAAAGGTTATATTACAAACTAGAGTTAGTTTGTTTAATTTTAAAGTTAAACATATATTAGGAGCTAGTACTTCCAGAGTATTAATGTCTGTTGATGGCTACTTTTCAATTGGTTTATGTTTATTCCCACTGATGTGCTTAGCTAGCGCAGTATGTGAAAGAAAGGTTTCGAAATGTGTATTATCTAGTTAACAGCTTACACCTGTAAAGGCATCTATTTAAAGACACCTAGACCCCATGACGGTAACTATGACTATGGGTTAACACCTGAAACGCGTCAGTGACGTCATCGGGCCCAGGTTGCAGCCGTTACATTTTACACAGAACATTTTACTGTTTGGTAAGATTGCCGTCTTTTTTTCTTCGTGTGCAAACCATCTTTTAATTACACTGTGGATAATAAAGAAGCTTTATTTTATACTCATTTATTGGTGCCGGTCTGGGTTTTTCTCTGTTTGGTATTCAACAGTACTGTTACATAATGTAAAGTACTGTACTAAAAAACAGTATTTAAGCTTTACATACTCTTGTGCAGTACTGTATTTAGAAAGTGTACTACAGTTACTGTCTACTGTATGTTTTTACTGTACATACCTTTATTGGTTTGCTTGTCCCCACATTCCCAATAATGTTGCTTGTTTTCTTGGGGCATTAGTTATCCTTTCTTCAATTAAATGTCTAGTGGATGTTATTGGTTCTAGAAGCTCCGGGCAGTTATTAAATAATGCAAACTCTTGCAACTGGTGAACTTTCTCTATAGCATCTTGGTAGCTTTTGATCGATGGCTCACTGGGAATTTCTGTGATTTCAGCACTTTGATCGTCATCCATGTTCTCATAACTGTATGTATGTATGTATTGGGTACTTGTAAAGCACGACTAATCACCCGTAAGGGTCTCAAGGCGCTGCTCATTTTATCGACCTCGGAAAGATGAAAGGCTGAGTGGACCTCGCCGGGGATCAAACCTGCAACCCTTGGGCTGCTACAGAGCTCAGCCACAGTGCCTTAACATGCTGAGCTATCTGTCTAGCATCACTGTCTTGTTGTTGATCTAAAAGTTCCACAGCATTTGTAAATGTGCTTTCCGTCGCAAGTTCTTTGTCTATGTCAATGTAACGGTCTATTTCACTGTCAACAAGACCTCCTTGCTGGAATAATGAATAAATATAATTGTTTTCTTCTACAGTCACCTGTATTATTTCTGGCAATTCTTCATTATCGTTCCTGTTTGAATTAGAGAAACCAGCTTTTACAAAGCACTTGCAAATGGTATCAGCCCCCCAAGGGAGAACATGCTGTGATCTGAGATGTCATCGCAGAAAATGCAGCATGCCTGCAGAAATAATGGGACACATGAGGGAACTGTTAGCACTTTCACTTTGCAGCACTACTCCACATTAGAGTGTTCTCTTCAAACAGAGCTTTGCTCTGCCTGCATTGTGTAAGTTTTCTTAAAACGGTGCATCCAGATCGAAGTGCTGTTTGAAGAGAACAGACAAATATGGAGCAGTACTGCAAAGCAGCAGTGACTGGCTCTCAGGGATTTGTTTAAAGGGACAGTAAACCTTAAAAATAATGTTATATAATTCTGCACTGTGTTGGACACCTTTTTCAGATGGGGGCCTTTCTAGTTATAGACAGAGCCTCATTCTGGGACTGTATAGGGGTTAAATGTAAAAACGGCTCCGGTTTAATTTAAGGGTTAAAGCTCTGAAATTTGGTGTGCAATACTTTTAATGCTTTAAGACACTGTGGTGAAATTTTGGTGAATTTTGAACAATTCCTTCATACTTTTTCACATATTCAGTAATAAAGTGTTTTCAGTTTGAAATTTAAAGTGACAGTAACGGTTTTATTTTAAAACGTTTTTTGTGCTTTGTTGACAAGTTTAAGCCTGTTTAACATGTCTGTACCATCAGATAAGCTATGTTCTATATGTATGAAAGCCAATGTGTCTCCCCATTTAAATTTATGTGATAATTGTGCCATAGTGTCCAAACAAAGTAAGGACAGTAATGCAACAGATAATGATATTGCCCAAGATGATCCCTCAAATGAGGGGAGTAAACATGATACTACATCATCCCCTACTGTGTCTACACCAGTTATGCCCACACAGGAGGCCCCTAGTACATCTAGTGCGCCAATACTTATTACCATGCAACAATTAACGGCTGTAATGGATAACTCCATTGCAAATCTTTTATCCAAAATGCCTACTTATCAGAGAAAGCGCGATTGCTCTGTTTTAAACACTGAAGAGCAAGAGGACGCTGATGATAACTGTTCTGACATACCCTCACACCAATCTCAAGGGGCCATGAGGGAGGTTTTGTCTGATGGAGAAATTTCAGATTCAGGAAAAATTTCTCATCAAGCTGAACCTGATGTTGTGACATTTAAATTTAAATTAGAACATCTCCGCGCACTGCTTAAGGAGGTGTTATCTACTCTGGATGATTGTGACAATTTGGTCATTCCAGAGAAATTATGTAAGATGGACAAGTTCCTAGAGGTTCCGGTGCCCCCTGACGCTTTTCCTATACCGAAGCGGGTGGCGGACATAGTAAATAAAGAGTGGGAAAGGCCCGGCATACCTTTTGTTCCCCCCCCTATATTTAAGAAATTATTTCCTATAGTCGACCCCAGAAAGGACTTATGGCAGACAGTCCCCAAGGTCGAGGGGGGCGGTTTCTACTCTAAACAAACGCACTACTATTCCTATCGAAGATAGTTGTGCTTTCAAAGATCCTATGGATAAGAAATTAGAGGGTTTGCTTAAAAAGATTTTTGTACAGCAAGGTTACCTTCTACAACCAATTTCATGCATTGTTCCTGTCACTACGGCAGCGTGTTTCTGGTTCGAGGAACTAGAAAAATCGCTCAGTAAAGAATCTTCGTATGAGGAGGTTATGGACAGAGTTCAAGCACTTAAATTGGCTAACTCTTTTGTTTTAGATGCCGCTTTGCAATTAGCTAGATTAGCGGCGAAAAATTCAGGGTTTGCTGTCGTGGCGCGCAGAGTGCTTTGGCTAAAGTCTTGGTCAGCGGATGTGTCTTCCAAGACAAAATTGCTTAACATTCCTTTCAAAGGTAAAACATTATTTGGACCTGATTTGAAAGAGATTATTTCAGTCATCACTGGGGGAAAGGGCCACGCCCTCCCACAGGATAGGTCTTTTAAGGCTAATAATAAGCCTAATTTTCGTCCCTTTCGCAGAAACGGACCAGTCTCTAATTCTGTATCCTCTAAGCAAGAGGGTAATACTTCACAACCCAAACCAGCCTGGAAACCAATGCAAGGGTAAGCAGGCCAAGAAGCCTACCACTGCTACCAAAACAGCATGAAGGGATAGCCCCCGATCCGGGACCGGATCTAGTGGGGGGCAGACTTTCTCTCTTTGCTCAGGCTTGGGCAAGAGATGTTCAGGATCCTTGGGCGCTAGAAATAGTTTCTCAAGGTTATCTCCTGGAATTCAAGGAACTACCCCAAGGGGAAGGTTCCACAGGTCTCAATTATCTTCAAACCAAATAAAGAGACAGGCATTCTTACATTGTGTAGAAGACCTGTTAAAGATGGGAGTGATACATCCAGTTCCAATAAGAGAACAAGGAATGGGATTTTACTCCAATCTGTTCATAGTTCCCAAAAAAGAGGGAACATTCAGACCAATTTTGGATCTAAAGATCCTAAACAAATTTCTCAGGGTACCATCGTTCAAAATGGAAACTATTCGAACGATCCTACCTACTATCCAGGAAAATCAATTTATGACTACCGTGGATTTAAAGGATGCGTACCTACATATTCCTATCCACAAGGAACATCATCAGTTCCTAAGGTTCGCTTTTCTGGACAAGCATTACCAGTTTGTGGCACTTCCATTTGGATTAGCCACTGCTCCAAGGATTTTCACAAAGGTACTAGGGTCCCTTCTAGCGGTTCTAAGACCAAGGGGCATTGCAGTAGTACCTTACTTGGACGACATCCTGATTCAAGCGTCGTCCCTGTCAAAAGCAAAGGCTCATACGGACATCGTCCTAGCCTTTCTCAGATCTCACGGATGGAAGGTGAACAAAGAAAAAAGTTCTCTGTCCCCGTCAACAAGAGTTCCCTTCTTGGGAACAATAATAGATTCCTTAGAAATGAGGATTTTTCTGACAGAGGTCAGAAAATCAAAACTTCTAAGCTCTTGTCAAGTACTTCATTCTGTTCCTCGTCCTTCCATAGCGCAGTGCATGGAAGTAATAGGATTGATGGTTGCAACAATGGACATAGTTCCTTTTGCATGAATTCATCTAAGACCATTACAACTGTGCATGCTCAGACAGTGGAATGGGGATTATACAGACTTGTCTCCGACGATTCAAGTAGATCAAAAGACCAGAGATTCACTCCGTTGGTGGCTGACCCTGGACAATCTGTCACAGGGAATGAGCTTCCGCAGACCAGAGTGGGTCATTGTCATGACCGACGCCAGCCTAGTGGGCTGGGGCGCGGTCTGGGAATCCCTGAAAGCTCAGGGTCTATGGTCTCGGGAAGAGTCTCTTCTCCCGATAAACATTCTGGAACTGAGAGCGATATTCAATGCTCTCAGAGCTTGGCCTCAACTAGCAAAGGCCAAATTCATAAGGTTTCAGTCAGACAACATGACGACCGTTGCATATATCAATCATCAGGGGGGAACAAGGACTTCCCTGGCGATGAAAGAAGTGACCAAGATAATTCAATGGGCGGAGGATCACTCCTGCCACTTGTCTGCGATCCACATCCCAGGAGTGGAAAATTGGGAAGCGGATTTTCTGAGTCGTCAGACATTCCATCCGGGGGAGTGGGAACTCCATCCGGAAATCTTTGCCCAAATAACTCAATTATGGGGCATTCCAGACATGGATCTGATGGCGTCTCGTCAGAACTTCAAGGTTCCTTGATACGGGTCCAGATCCAGGGATCCCAAGGCGACCCTAGTAGATGCACTAGTAGCACTTTGGACCTTCAACCTAGCTTATGTATTCCCACCGTTTCCTCTCATCCCCAGGCTGGTAGCCAGGATCAATCAGGAGAGGGCCTCTGTGATCTTGATAGCTCCTGCGTGGCCACGCAGGACTTGGTATGCAGACCTGGTGAATATGTCATCGGCTCCACCATGGAAGCTACCTTTGAGACAGGACCTTCTTGTTCAGGGTCCATTCGAACATCCGAATCTGGTTTCCCTCCAACTGATGGCTTGGAGATTGAACGCTTGATTTTATCAAAGCGTGGGTTTTCAGATTCTGTAATAGATACTCTGATTCAGGCTAGAAAGCCTGTAACTAGAAAAATTTACCATAAAATATGGAAAAAAATATATCTGTTGGTGTGAATCTAAAGGATTCCCATGGAACAAGATAAAAATTCCTAAGATTCTATCCTTTCTACAAGAAGGTTTGGAGAAAGGATTATCTGCAAGTTCTCTGAAGGGACAGATCTCTGCTTTATCTGTTTTACTTCACAAAAGACTGGCAGCTGTGCCAGATGTTCAAGCATTTGTTCAGGCTCTGGTTAGGATCAAGCCTGTTTACAGACCTTTGACTCCTCCCTGGAGTCTAAATCTAGTTCTTTCAGTTCTTCAAGGGGTTCCGTTTGAACCCTTACATTCCGTAGATATTAAGTTATTATCTTGGAAAGTTTTGTTTTTGGTTGCAATTTCTTCTGCTAGAAGAGTTTCAGAGTTATCTGCTCTGCAGTGTTCTCCGCCCTATCTGGTGTTCCATGCAGATAAGGTGGTTTTGCGTACTAAGCCTGGTTTTCTTCCGAAAGTTGTTTTCCAACAAAAATATTAACCAGGAGATAGTTGTACCTTCTTTGTGTCCGAATCCAGTTTCAAAGAAGGAACGTTTGTTACACAATTTGGACGTAGTCCGTGCTCTAAAATTCTATTTAGAGGCTACTAAAGATTTCAGACAAACATCTTCCTTGTTTGTTGTTTATTCTGGTAAAAGGAGAGGTCAAAAAGCGACTTCTACCTCTCTTTCCTTTTGGCTTAAAAGCATTATCCAATTGGCTTTTGAGACTGCCGGACGGCAGCCTCCTGAAAGAATCACAGCTCACTCCACTAGGGCTGTGGCTTCCACATGGGCCTTCAAGAACGAGGCTTCTGTTGACCAGATATGTAAGGCAGCGACTTGGTCTTCACTGCACACTTTTGCCAAATTTTACAAATTTGATACTTTTGCTTCTTCGGAGGCTATTTTTGGGAGAAAGGTTTTGCAAGCCGTGGTGCCTTCCATTTAGGTGACCTGATTTGCTCCCTCCCTTCATCCGTGTCCTAAAGCTTTGGTATTGGTTCCCACAAGTAAGGATGACGCCGTGGACCGGACACACCAATGTTGGAGAAAACAGAATTTATGCTTACCTGATAAATTACTTTCTCCAACGGTGTGTCCGGTCCACGGCCTGCCCTGGTTTTTTAATCAGGTCTGATGAATTATTTTCTCTAACTACAGTCACCACGGTATCATATGGTTTCTCCTATATATATTTCCTCCTGTCCGGTCGAATGACTGGGGTGGGCGGAGCCTAGGAGGGATCATGTGACCAGCTTTGCTGGGACTCTTTGCCATTTCCTGTTGGGGAAGAGAATATCCCACAAGTAAGGATGACGCCGTGGACCGGACACACCGTTGGAGAAAGTAATTTATCAGGTAAGCATAAATTCTGTTTTTTTTTCTTTTGTGATTCAGATAGAGCAGGCAATTTTAAGCAACTTTCTAATTTACTCCTATTATCAGTTTTTCTACGTTCTCTTGCTATCTTTATTTGAAATAAAAGCCATCTAAGCTTTTTTGGGTTAAGGACTCTGGACAGCACTTTTTGATTGGTGGATGAATTTTTTCCACCAATCAGCAAGGACAACCCAGGTTGTTCACTAAAAATGGGTCGGCATCTAAACTTAGATTCTTGCATTCTTGCATTTCAAATAAAGATACCAAGAGAATGAAAATAATTTGATAATAGGAGTAAATTAGAAAGTTGCTTAACATTTCATGCTCTATCTATCTCATTCTGTGTCCCACACCTCTTAAGTTTCACATCCGTCCCAACACCCCTTCCGTTTTAGCGTCCTTCCAACACCCCTTCCACTTCCTTCCAACACCACTTCCATTTCAGCGTCCTTACAACACCCCTTCCGCTTCCTTCCCACACCACTTCCGTTTATGCGTCCTCACATCACTTCAGTGTCTTTCAGCGTCCTTACAACACCCCTTCCGCTTCCTTCCCACACCACTTCCGTTTATGCGTCCTTCTCACATCACTTCAGTGTCCTCGTCTGTTCCGTCGTCTCGTTCCCACCTCACTTCCGTTCCAGCGTTGCCACACCCTTCCGCGTTACATTTTCCGGCTTATCCAGGTAAGTGAACCAAATGTATACGCAATTAACACTGTGACCACGTTCCGTTTCCATGTTGGACAGTTTCCGGCTTATCCAGATAGTAAAACAATAAAAGTATACACTAAGCGCTGGGACGAAGGGATATTTCCAACATGGACAGGTTTCCGTGTTATACAGAGTCCGTCTTGGACAGTTTTTACTGTATTTTTATTTGAAAAAGCAGGCCCATTTTTGTTTCAGAACGTTGGGTAGCACTTGCTGATTGGGATCTACATTTTAAATAGTGACTGCAGGTTCACTTGTGCGAACCTGCAGTCAAAGTGGAGAAAAAGACTTAATAAATCTAGCCCTTTAAAGAAGTTCATCAGTGCAACACAATTGCATTAAATTTCCGTGGATTTAAGGGAAAACCGGATCCTTAGTGCACACCATCATGTCTTAATCCTCAAATTCAACAGTAAAGAGAGGTAGATTGAACTCGTTAAAGACTTTCAAAAAGGACAAAAACTGGAAAATTGAAAAATGAAAATATTTCATATCTGCAGTACATATCTAGTCAATATAGGACCATTGTGTCTTAATCATCTAAACAACAGGTTAAGTATCTCACAAAAGTGAGTTCACCCCTCACATTTTTGTAAATATTTTATTATATTTTTTCATGTAACAACACTGAAGTAATGACACTTTGCTACAATGTAAAGTAGTGAGTGTACAGCCTACAGTGTAAATTTGCTTTCCCCTCAAAATAACTCAACACACCTAAGTGGAAATGTCCAAATTGGGCCTAATTAGCCATTTTCCTTCCCTACTGTCATGTGACTCATTAGTATTACAAGGTTTTAGGTGTAAATGGGGAGCAGGTGTGTTAAATTTGGTGTTATCCCTCTCACACTCTCTCATACTGGTCACTAGAAGTTCAACATGGCACCTCATGGCAAAGAACTCTCTGAGGATCTGAAAAAAAAATTGTTGCTCTACATAAAGATGGCCTAGGCTATAAGAAGATTACCAAGAACCCTGAAACTGAGCTGCAGCATGGTGGGCAAGACAATACAGCAGTTTTACAGGACAGGCTCCACTCAGAATAGGCCTCACCATGGTCGACTAAAGAAGTTGAGTGCACGTGCTCAGCATCATATCCAGAGGTTGTCTTTGGGAAATAGATGTATGAGTGCTGCTAGCATTGCTGCAGAGGTTAAAGGGGTGGGGGTCAGCCTGTCAGTGTTCAGACCATACACCGCACACTGCATCAAATTGGTCTGCATGGCTGTCGTCCCAGAAGGAAGCCTCTTCTAAAGATGATGCACAAGACAGCCCGCCAACAGTTTGCTGAAGACAAGCAGACTAAGGACATGGGTTACTGGAACAATGTCCTGTGGTCCAATGACACCAAGATAAACTTATTTGATTCAGATGGTGTCAAGCTTGTGTGGCGGCAACTAGGTGAGGAGTACAAAGACAAGTGTGTCAAGCATGGTGTCATTGTGTGGGCCTGCATGAGTGCTGCCGGCACTGGGGAGCTACAGTTCATTAAGGGAACCATGCCAACATGTACTGTAACATACTGAAGCAGAGCATGATCCCCTTCCTTTCAGAGACTGGGCCGCAGGGCAGTATTCCAACATAATGACACTAACTACAACACCAAGACGACCACTGCCTTGCAAAAGAAGCTGAGGGTAAAGGTGATGGACTGGCCAAGTATGTCTCCAGACCTAAACCCTATTGAGCATCTGTGGGGCATCCTCAAACAGAAGGTGGGGGAGTGCAAGGTCTCTAACATCCACCAGCTCTGTGATGTTGTCATGGAGGAGTGGAAGAGGACTCCAGTGGCAACCTGTGAAGCTCTGGGGAACTCCATGCCAAGGTTAAGGCAGTGCTGGAAAATAATGGTGGCCACACAAAACTTTGACACTTTGGGCCCAATTTGGACATTTCCACTTAGGGGTGTTCTCACTTTTGTTGCCAACGGTTTAGAGATTAATGGCTGTGTGTTGAGTTATTTTGAGGGAACAGCAAATTTACACTGTTATACAGGCTGTAAACTCGCTACTTTACATTGTAGCAAAGTGTCATTTCTTCAGTGTTGTCACATGAAAAGATATAAAAAAATATTTACAAAAATGTGAGGGGTGTACTCACTTTTGTGAGATACTATATATTTTTATTTATATGGTTGCAATGTTATTGCTGCAGGGGTAACTATCACCATCAGAATTAAAATTTGCAGTCTGAACAGCAAATACAATCAAACCTCATATGCAGATAAAATTAATTCAAATATTACTTTGTCAATGAACAGGCACAGGTAAGGCATGATTCATGAAAACAGCATTTGTTATTAACAGTAAAATTATCAATTACAAGACACCTACGGGAGTGTAGGTGATAGTGGAACCACAATTATGTCATCTGCCACACTTCACTCTCTTCTGTTGATTTTTTAAAGGTATTGAACAGCTAGAAGTGGCTCCGTATTTGTGTCTCTCATAGACACCATGTACATAAGCAATATTGACATATTTACTTTTCACTTGATGATGTGCTTAAACAATTCATACACAATTATTTAATTCAATGTTACAAATAATTCAAACTAAATTTACAAAAAAGATAAAAAGCACATTATGTGCTACTGTTGATTGGTTCCAATAACAATAGTAAGACAAGGATAACAATTAAAAAATTTGACTGTTTCCAAAAACAGGACTCTGAGATCCGGACCTTAAAGGGACATACCACCCACATTTTTTCTTTTATGATTTAGAAAGAGAATGCAATTTTAAACATCTTTCTAATTTACTTATATTATCTAATTTGTTTTATTCTCTTGATATTCTTTGATGGAAAGCATATCTAGATATGCTCACTAGCTGCTGATTGGTTGCTGCACATAGAAGCCTCGTGTGATTGGCTCACCATGTGCATTGCTTTTTCTTCAACTAAGGATATTTAAAAAATGAAGCAAAATAAATAATAGAAGTAAATTGTAATGCTGTTTAATTTTCTATTCTCTATCTGAATCATGAAAGAAAGATTTTGGGTTTAGTGGCCCTTTAAGTGTACACTTTTACGCTAAATTTTAACTGATGTCTGGGTATACACATTTATAAAGATAAAATAGGATAAGATTTAAAGTATTTGAAGTTTTAAAGTTTTTTAAACTGTGTTTTTTGTATATGTATTTATCTTAATTGATTCTTAATTTCTACAGACACCAGTGTCTTAATAGTGCATTTCATATATGTATTATTATAAAGTAAAATTTGATTAATTATTTTACCGTAATAGCTTTAATTATTTATCAGCCAGAATTCCTTTCTGTGGTGCCACCCCCTAGTGTGTTGTATTTGGTGTACCTTTTCCTTTACTTGTTGGGTAGTATTGGCTGAGGGTGTTACTATGTCTGGCAGATTTCTGGATTAATCAATACTTGTTTTTTTTTTTCTTTACTTCAAATAACCAACATTCTGTGGAGAACACTACATCCCTTCATTATTTAACTGCTCACATAAAATCCTAATAGGGTAAATAGCTGCATATGTATTACACTAATCTGTACATTTTATAATCATTCCTAATTTCCAAATTTAGTGATGTGTCTTAGATACATCTAAGAGATGTTGTTGTGTTACATTGTGGCGATATTTAATTCTTAATTATTATTTTACTGGGTTATTGTGGCTGGAAGCCAAATTATGAGGTGAAGTATTTTTGTTTTTTAGAGTTCAAAACTACCATTTGAAAGAAAGCTGGGGGCTCTGATACCTCCAGCTTCCATGAATTGCACTGTATTATAGTGCAACACTTTTGTGAGTACATCTCTACGGTGGAAAAATATTTGGGTCTTGGTGGGCGAGATGATTGACTGATATACTGTACCATTGGAGCGACTTGTTACTTTCTGTATTTCAACAGCAGGAAACTTGCATATAGTATCAGAGGACCGGTGGGAGGGTAGAAACATGCTTTTATATAGGGTAAATGATGGAACCCAGCTCAGTGGTAGAGGGCTAGATTACAAGAGAATACCTGATTTCAACCCCAGCACACACCACTTTATATGTGCATATTTTGGTTACCAGCAGTGGCAAATTCTTTATAGAGAAAGGCAGAAGTGCGGATGTGCTTTTATGAAACAGTATAGTATAGCTTTGTAAGCAGAGAGGTGGTGTTTGTGACTGTAGTTGTTCTCCCTTGATTTAACTTTCAAATGGGAAACCCTACTACATTAAAAAAAATGTGTACATCATGGATAACAATTGTAAATTATTTATTGACCAAATTAACATTTCTTACTACAGCTTCAGTTGAGTAAAAGGAAGAAAAAAAAGAGAAAAAAAATCCATTATTATTTCCTGTTTACCAAATATTCGGCTAGATTATGAGTTTTGCGGTACAGCTTTTAAAATTAAAAATTGGCCATTACGCTGGAATGGCCAGGAACGCATATTACAAGTTGCGGCGGTATAGCTAACAAAAATGTTCCACAAAACTCATAACTAGACTGTTACAAAGTACACTAACACCCATAAACTACATATTAACCCCTAAACCGCCGCCCTCCCGCATCGCAAACACTTTATTAAACTTATTAACCCCTAATCTGCCTCCCACATCGCGACTTTTAAATAAACCTATTAACCCCTAATCCGACGCCCCCAACATAGCTGACACTATATAAACCTATTAAACCCTAAACTGCTGCTCCCCGACACCCAAAAAAAACTATTAACCCCTAAACCTCCACATCATAACTACTAAACCTATTAACCCCTAAACCGCTGGCCCCCACATTGCAAAATGCTAAATTAAACTATTAACCCCTAAACCTAACACCCCCCCTAACTTTACATTAAAATTACAATATAACTATCTTTAAAAAAAAAAAAAACTTACCTGGGAAATAAAAAACTTTTAATTTAAACTATAAATTAACCTAACATAACTATTCTAATAAAATAAAAAATACTACCAATTTTAAACCTAAATTTAAAAAATGTAAAAACCTAACACTACGAAAAAATTAAATAAAATCTTTAATTACAGAAAATAATACACTAAATTACGAAAAATAAAAACAATTACACCTAATCTAATAGCCCTATAAAAATACCCCCCAAATAAAAACACCCCCTAACCTATAATAAACTACCAATAGCCCTTAAAAGGGTATTTTGTAGGGCATTGCCCTAAGTTAAACAGCTCTTTTACCATAAACATTTTTAAGTCCCCCCTAAAAGTAACCCCCCCACACTCAACCAACCCCCCAAAATAAAAAACCTAACTCTAAAAAATCATAAGATACCCATTGCCCAATAAGGGTCATTTGTATGGGCATTGCGCTTAAAAGGGCATTCAGCTCTTTTACTGCCCTTAAAAGTCCGGACATCCAGGCGGCGAGAAGTCTTCATCCAGGCGGCGACACCTTCATCTGTCTTGGGGACGTCTTCTATCTTCATCCCGGGGGCGCAGGGCGGAGCTATCCTGGAAGACCTCCTGCACGGAGCTTCCGCTTCATACGGTCACCGCCGTACACTGAAGTTGAATGCAAGGTTGTCGTTTCAAAATGGCATACCTCGCATTCCTATTGGCTGATTTTATTCTTCAAATTCAAATCAGCCAATAGGATGAGAGCTTCTGAAATCCTATTGGCTGTTCAAAACAGCCAATAGGATGAGAGCTACTGAAATTCTATTGGCTGATTAGGTTAGGGGGTGTTTTTATTTTGAGGGGGCCTTTTCTTCTTAAACGGGAAGAGTCCAAAGCTGCATTCATTACTTTTGGGAAATACAGAACCTGGCCACCAGGAGGAGGCAAAGACACCCCAGCCAAAAGCTTAAATACCTCCCCCACTCCCCTCATCTCCCAGTCATTCTTTGCCTCTCATCACAGGAGGTTGGCAGAGTAGTGTCAGAAGTTCAGGATATGGAGGGTAGTACTCTTCGCAGTGCTACTGGAGTTTTAAGTAATCCTATCAGCCTCTCAGTGAGAGCATGGATGAAAGTTATGCAGGGAGAATTTTCCTGCGAACCCATCCGACCCATAATAACAGCTACTTGGTAATCAGCGTTGACGAGTTTCGCTGCCTACCTTTATTCACTCAAGTCCATGTCAGAAGTGAGGCTATTATCTGTCAAACTTGAAGGGCCGTGTTTCTGTTCCACGGCGTAGATTCCGGTAAGATCGTTTCATTTTATTTTGATATGTGAATGTAATGTTAACAAAAGAAGGTAGGGTCCCAGTGGGACTCCTTTTATCTTATTAAGGAATCATGGGTTAATATCTGCTGAGGGGGATTATTGAACAAGGGGGACTTTAATCATGTTGGTTATTTGGTTCTATCTGCTAATGTGTAGCAATAGCTAGGCTCTTGGCCTTCGGAACCTAATGGCCTTATCTCGGTGACGCGATCTCTTGAGATTGCGCGCCCTTTTGGTTACTGGCACGTTGAACCTCGTGACGGGTGTGGTTACGTTGTTTCTCACTTCCGTATGCCGAGTGGCGAACTTGACTGTGTGCGACAGAGAGAGTCTGGCTCGTGAGTTGTTTAGTTCACAGAAGGTGGTGAGTACCCCAGCCATTGGGGGTGTAAAAAGGGTGCAAGTTAGTTTTTGTCATTTTTGTAATCCTAAAATTATGGAGGATTCTGATATGTTAGACACGGATGTCTCCGATATGGAGAATGCGTTTTGTGATGAATATGAAATGAACCGGGTAATCAATGCCCATCAGTTATGTTCCGATTGCCGTTCTAGAGTACTCTCTTCTCCCGAATCAGGGAGCTTAGAGTGCGTTGAGCTATCCGCCTCCGAGGTTTCCATGTCCCGTGAGGCACGTGCCCCAGACCTTTTTTTGGCTACGCAAGCAGGCGTCTCTATGGCCTTTACTCCTTCTCCGTAGGGTGGCTTGTTTCATCCAGAGGTTACCGCACGGTTCCGCATGGCCATTTCTATGGCGTTCACTCATTTATTTCTCCCAAGTGAAATATTGCTAAGATACTGTCTGTGTTCTGTTAACCAGGGCCCGTCGGGCGTGCGATCGTCTGATTCAGTTCGGCCTTCTGGGGAAGAAGCTGGCCTCTGAGGCTTCAGGGGCCCCAACCTCTGGGCCAGGGTCCTTTGTTGATCCGGCGAGGGATAATTTTGCCTTCCGTTATTCGCTGGCACATTTTCTTATTCTTTTAAGACATGTTTTGGCAATGTAGGAGGATCCCAGTCCAAGTGGGCCAAGGGATCCGAGGCCTTAGATGCTGGATGGCAAATTGGATATGACGTTTGGGGATGAAGCCAATCCCCTTAACGTCTCCATTTTATTTTTTCTTTATGTTTCAGTTCCAGTTCTGAGCTTGGGTGAATGGGGCCTTTGATTGGCTGGTCCCATTGGCGTTCTCATTCACTTTGGGCGTTCACCCGATGGGTGCTGCCTTCATTTTATTTTTGATCCGGATGGATGTGTTTCATTTGTGTTTTCTTAAGCTTATGTCTGTTAGATTTTCGTTTTGTGAACGTTCTTCTCTGGAACCGATACTGGCAAATTTTGTGGTCGCGTGGGCACTTCCTCGGAAGTTGCGCACTTTTTGAATAATAGAATTATGTTTTCTAGTTCATTTATTGATCCTTCTGGTCGAATTTTCTTGGACCTTGGGCAGTTCTGGAGTTTCCTTATACTAGGCAGATACTGGTCGGACGCTTTTCGGCTGTTACCTGGATTCTGAATGTCACTTGGCCTATTGCTATGGACTCCGGGCTAAAATCCTATCGAAGTATGAGGCCTACTGTTTAAATACAACCCCTCTGACTGGAGGGTTGTAAGTACCGATCTACGGTCGGCTGTTTCGGGCTACTTGCCTGGGATACAGATCTGTTTTTTTGCAGACGTCGTCATGGTTCTTCAGGTCCCTGGCGACTCAGAACCGTAATTTCCATTCTTTTGGAGTTGGGAGACGTGAGTGACCTATGTGGTCTGGTGTTCCAAGTGGTGAACTATTTGCGGCTTCACTCAAAGTTCTTACGGATGATGACTCTTTAGCCTATTAAACATTTTATTACGGTGGCAGAGTCTCCTTCCTTCTTGCCTTGGGTGGATCATCTGGTCTGCAAGTGCGGGCATGTCCTTCTTCCTCTGCTCAGAGTTGTGTTACTCTAAGAGGGTGGTGTGCAGGGTTCCCTGCCTTCTGTGTGGAGCTTCAAGGCTCCAGCTTTTACCCTGTTATAGAGGTTTCTTTTTGGAAGATCCATTCTACAAGGATCTCTGGCTGTTGTCTCTTCCATATTATACCCTTGGTCTGACCACGGTCTCAACATTCGGGTTTTTCTGCGTCCTCATTGCAACTCTAGCCTTGGGACTTAACAGTGAAGAGTCGAGGCTGGTTACAGATGGTCGCCCTTCTGGGGTCAGGTAGTTGATTATTTCTCCTATATGTTCCATTAGGGCTTCGTGGAGGGTGCCTTACGTCTTTCTCTTTGGGATGGCAAGCAAGGTCTAGGGTTTTCATTCACTTTCGGGTGTTGGTGCTACCTTGCCGGTTTGTGTAACAGTGTTAACGCTTGTCTACTACATTTCCTTGCAATCCAAATGCACTGAGTGCCAAATTCTTAAACTGCTCAGTAGCTCTTTCATACTCTTGGGTTTGAGGCTGTTGCTAGATCGACAAGTCTACGGACTTTAGATGGTGTGCTCCTAATCGTAGGAGGCAGCATAGGTTTCCTATGGAAGTTAGATCTTGCTTTCAATTCCGTTTTTTGAGGACTCTGGCTTAGGTCCATGTCTCTCCCTAGATGGGTGTGGACGGTTCAGTCTCACCTTAGGTGTTTTTGGTCCTGTGTGCCTCACTCAGAGGAGGGCAGGGCTCTGCTTTTCGTGGGAGATGCCTATCTGCCTGTGGCTTAGGCTCTAAGTCTTTCTGACGGGTCCCTACTGGTCTGCTGGCGCATTTGATGTTCCTGTAGACTCCAGGTGTTTTTCAACTGGGTTAGCGATATGGCCAAGGGGTCTCACCTCCTATGGTAGGGTGGTTTTCCGTTGTTCTCGCTCAATTCTCCATGTTTCTTGAAGGCTGAAGGTCAAGAGTTCAAATTTAGCTATGGCTATGTACTCTTCATAATGCAAGTCCTACAAATATCCTTGCCTAAAGCAGCTTTATATGGCGACCTGTGGGTCCTTGTTTTTCGTGCCTTGTAAGGGTCTTTTCCTTTCTTGCGTTTTCAGAATCCTGGAAAGGGAGATGCGATGTAGTGTCTGGTTCCACCTTCCCTGCAGCAGGAGGCTGAGGGTTTGAATCCTGTTGAGGCTCCTGCTAAATGTTGGATTCTGATATATAGGGGTTGGGGGTCTGAGGGCCCTCTTCCCTGGAGAAGTGTTCCGTTTTTGGGAAGACAGCAGTGTAGGGGATCACGTACCCGTGCACAATGCCTATTCTGAATCACGGTAGTATGCCGTTTGTAATATCAGTTAGAGGTTTACTCGGGGGCTTTGTTCCTCGTTGATCCTTCCTTTCTCTTCCAGAGGTTTGGGACTCTTGACTTGGGTCTTTGTCTAGCCTTTGGGCTGGGACCATTACTCTGGAGGGAAGCTCGGGGATCGGTTATCTATGTGGTGTTGATAGTTTTCTTCCAGAATCGGTCCTCCCCTTTGGTGGGAGGACTTTTGATGTCCACCTCTTTTCTACTGGTGTCTGGTACTGGGAGGGGGCACTCATTGGAACCCGGTATTCGGAGGGCTCTGAGCATTTGGAAGGTTAGCAGTTGAAACCAGCTACATCTCCTTGCACTTTGAATGTGTGCTAGCAGGTTTTAAAACGTCTCTCTGTGGTCTGGGTTTCGCGATGGTTGAGTCAACTTTCCTACCTGGAAGCTGGTCATTGAGGGTTCCTGTTCAGACGGTTTGGTGTTCTCTTAGAGAGCTCTTTCATAACTGCTGGGATAGTTATCCTTTTGCCGTTGTCTTTGTTGGCCTAGCCTGCAGGTTTCGATCTGATACAAGACAACAGGGAACTCTTGTTTTTCTGGAGTACCTTAGGGTATGTGACTGGATCAGGGATATAAATGGATCTCTTTTTTTATTCGGTCCTTGTGTTTCTAGGGAGTTCATCTCCCTGGGCGCTACTATCGTAAGACAACCGTGGGTTGTTCTATGTGGCTGAGCCATGTGGAATGATCCTTGGAATCTGTTTTCCTTTTTGGGGGCAGATAGCGGTCCTTGTCTTATGGCCGGGTACCTTCATGGGAGTCGTGACCCGCGGGGCTGACTTCTCGGAGGCTGTTTGGGCTCAACGGACTCTGGGACTGAGTGGTCTCTAGTTTGGCTTTGCTGGCGGTGTAACTATTTTGCAGTTACCTGGGTTTTGGGTTTTCACCCATGCCGTTTATATTTTTATAGGGTGTCGGGTAATTTCAGGCTGTAGTGCCTTTCGAAGGGGCCACCTTTTTGTACCCACTCGTTGTTTGCATTCAGTGTCATATAGCTTAGGTATTGTTTTCCCAAAAGTAATGAACTTCAGCTGTAGACTCTTCCCATTTTAAGAAGAAAAACATAAATTATGCTTACCTGATTCTTTTCTTTTCTTCTGACAGAAAGAGTCCATAGCTCCCGCACGTGTTTTTATCTATAAGGCGGCTGTAGTTTTTTGTTCTTCTGGCACTTTTTTTTTTCACCCTGATATTTCTCCTACTGTTCCTTGTTCCCTTGGCAGAATGACTGGGGGAAGAGGGGAGTGGGGGAGGTATTTAAGCCTTTGGCTGGGGTCTCTTTGCCTCCTCCTGGTGGCCAGGTTCTGTATTTCCTAAAAGTGATGAAGGCAGCTGTGGACTCTTCCTGTCAGAAGAAAAGAAAATGATCAGGTAAGCATAATTTCTGTTTTTTATTTTTATAGGGCTATTGGATTACGTGTAATTGTTTTTATTTTTGATAATTTTGTTATTTTTTGTAAGCTTAGAGTTTTTTTATTTTTCGTAATTTAGTGTTTATTATTTTTTGTAATTTTAGATTTTTTTACATTTTTTCGTAGTGTTAGGTTTTTTTTACATTTGTAATTTAGATTTTTTAATTGGTAGTTTTTTTTAAATTTTATTAGAATAGTTATGTTAGGTTAATTTATAGTTTACACTTAGATATTTTTTTATTTCACAGGTAAGTTTATGAAAATTAAATTTATGCTTACCTGATAAATTTGTTTCTTTCTTTACACGGTGAGTCCACGGCCTGCCCTGTATTTTCAGACAGTTTATTTTTTCATAAACCTCAGGCACCTCATACTACTTCCTTTCTCCTTTCCCTTTGTTCGAATGACTGGGGGTTGTGGGTAGGGGAGTGGTATTTAACAGCTTTGCTGTGGTGCTCTTTGCCTCCTCCTGCTGGCCAGGAGTGATATTCCTAATAGTAATTATGATGATCCGTGGACTCACCGTGTCAAGAAAGAGGCAAATTTATCAGGTAAGCATACATTTCATTTTTTCTTGCTTTTGAGGATCATCAGAAGTGAGAGAAATGTAAAGCTCTTATATGTTGGGATATTTTTTCTCCTCCTAGTGGTCAGAAAGGGAATTCCCACAAGTGATGACTCGAAGACTCACCATCATGAAAGAAGTGAATTTGTCAGGTAAGCATTTAAAATAATTTTATCTAAATAAAGTGTATCTTAAAGGGACAGTCTACACCAGAATTTTTATTGTTTAAAAAGATAGATAATCCCTTTATTACCCATTCCCTAGTTTTGAATAACCAGCACAGTTATATTAATACACTTTTTACCTCTGTGATTACCTTGTATCTAAGACTCTGCAAACTGCCCCCTTATTTCAGTTCTTTTGACAGACATCCAGTTTAGCCAATCAGAGCTGGCTCACTGGAACTCCAATTGCATGAGCACAGTATTATCTATATGACACACATGAACTAACACCCTCTAGTGGTGAAAAACTGGTTAAAATTCCCAGAGAGAAGAGGCGGCCTTCAAGGACTTTTAAATTTGCATATGAACCTCCTTGGTTTAGCTTTCAACTAAGAATACCAAGGGAACAAAGCAACATTGGTGTTAAAAGTAAATTGGAAAAATGTTTAAAATTACATTCTCTATCTGAATCAAGAAAGTTTTTATGAACTAGACTGTCCCTTTAACTCATTTAGGCAAAATTAACTTGTCATGATACATCTTGTACATGTAAGACTCTGGTTTTCAAACTTGTCCTCAGGCCACATTTTGAGGATATCTGAACTGGAACACAGGTGAAATGATCAGCAGTAAACATGGTTATTTTACCTGCTCTCATCCAAGGTAATCCTGAAAACCTAGCCTGTTGGGGAGGTCTGAGGACACGTTTTAAAACCAGTGCTGTAAGCTTACGTTCGTTTTATATCATTTTAATACCTCTGTATGCATAATACCCTCATAAGATAGTACAGTACTATAATCATACAGGTAACATGTGTTGTTTTAAATAAATACAGAATGTTATTTGCATTTTAGAACACAAAAAAACGACCAAAAGACACAGGCCGAAATGACTGACTTATAGGCAGGAAAAAATAGTACATTTTAGATCATTTAATTTTATTTTAAAGTATAACCTAAAAGTTTTGAATTTCAGAATAAGTTTGGATTTTGCAATTACGGTTTTGGTGATTTGCACCTGTATTTTATGTACCCAAATTTAGTAACACAAGAAAGGCCGATTTGTCTGTTAAAAGGTATATAATATGTATCGGTGCACTTAACAAGAGAGCAGATAATTATGGTGAAACCAATGCTGAGTAAATAATGCCAAAACTGTGTGATCATTTTAAAACATAAACTAGGAAAAACTTTTTGTTTAACAAATTAAAGCCCGGTATCTAAAAATACTCTTAAAAACAGGGGCACTTTAATTTATTAAACTTTACAATGACCCTTTGTAAAAACAATACTTACCTTTTTGTTACGGTAATCGGACTACCGATCCTCCGCCCTCATCTTCTTCTATATTTTGCAGATCGATAACTAATCTGGCTTCCTCCAATCGTTGCGTGCCCCTATGGGTGTCCAGCTCGTGGGGCATGCAACAATTGGAGAAAGCCGGATTCGTCATTCATATGCAAAATACAGAAGTAGAAGTGGCCCGAGGATTGCCGGTGTGTTTACAGTAACGAAAAGGTAAGTATTTTTAGATACCGGGCTTTAATTAGTAAAACTTTACAATCACTTTTAAAGGTTTTAAAGGATATGTGTGTCTCAAAAAGCAGCATGTTTGCCACAAAAATAAGAGGAAAATGTTTAGCTGAAATGAAAACTGTTGAAATATTTACATATTGCATGTATTCTACAAATGCACAGTGAGGTTAAAATAAGAAAAAGGTAACTTTGTATGAATTTTTTTTTTTATTAGGAGAAGCAACATAGTGTAAATGTAATAATGAATAAATTAATATATTGAGTTGCTTATGCATCCTTGTTAAATGTTACTGAACACTATAAATGCCCTTATTTTTCCACTAACCAAGGGTCAATTTGCTGTATATTACAAGAAATGTCAAATAATTATAATTTGCGTTCTATTCATTAGCCAGTTATCACTCTCATAAAAATAATAAGCTGAAACTGTAGATTTGGCTTTAAAAGCACTTTAAAATTTGTCTTAATTTTGTTGTTTGATTTGGACCTTGTCAAGCCCTGGCTTATGGGAAAAGTGTCAGTAAATAACATTATTCTTCTGTTTTCCTTTGGACTAATACATGAAATATCCATTCTGTGAAAGTTCAAATACAGGTTATCTTTGCCAGGTAGAACTTTATCAAAATAAAATTAGATTTTATTTACTCTTCAACTATAAGATTAATGAAGTTTCTGTGGGTTTGGAGCCCCTGAAGATTTGCTTTAGAAATAAATTTGTACACTACCGTTTAGCATATTTGTAAAGGTGAATACACAATCAACTTATGTTACATATATTGCCATCCAAAGGGCATATTAAATTTCCATTATTTTGAATTGGTTTTATAGAGTATTCTATGTAAGTGTGATATTAGACCTTAGGGGCCCGATCCTATATGCAGCGTCGCCCACAAAAGCTGGCGACGCCAAATTTTGTGCTGGTTTGGTATCCTATATACGGTGTAACCTAGAAGTTACGCTTGTATATTTCTGCCTTCGGCCATAGTTTTTTGGCCCATAGACAGGTATACCAAACCAGCGCAGCCTGGTATCCAATATTCAGCGTAAGGACTTACGTGGCGAAAATGGAGAAATCTTACTCCATTTTCACCTCGCCACAAAATGCAGGTGTAGTAAGCCTTACGCTGTGTATTGGAGCCCCATAACTCCCTAAACTGGCTGCAAAATAAAACCTAACGCATGCGCTACCTGTCAACCTGGATCCCCCGCCGCATCCCTAATAAAGTGTTTAAACCCTAAGCCGCCGCCACCTACATTAAATGTCTAACCCCCTAATGGGATCCCCCTACACCGCCGCCACCTACATTAAAATTATTAACCCCTAATGTAATCCCCCTACCCTGCCGCCACCTATAGTAAAATGATTAACCCCTAATCTAATCCCCCTACACCGCCGCCACCTATATTATATGTACTACCCCCTAATCTGACCCCCTTACACCACCGCCACCTATATTAAAATTATTAACCCCTAATCTAATCCCCCTATACCGCCGCAACCTATATTAAATTTATTAACCCCTAAAATACTAAAATTTCCCTACCACTAACCCTGAAAAGGGCTTTTTGTGTGGCATTGCCCCAAAGTAACCAGCTCTATTACCAGCCCATAAAAGGGCCTTTTGCGGGGCATTGCCCCAAAGTAATCAGCTATTTTACCAGCCCTTAAAAGGGCCTTTTGCGGGGCATTGTCACAAAGTAATCAGCTCTTTTACCTGTAATCTAATCCCCCTACACCGCCGCCACCTATATTAAATATATTAACCCCTAATCTGACCCCCCTACACCGCCGCCGCCTATATTAACTATATTAACCCTAATTATATTAGGGTTAATATAGTTATTATATTATATATATTATTAATATAGTTAATAATTAATATAGTTATTATATTATATATTAACTATATTAACCCTATCTAACTCTAACACCCCTAACTTAATTATTATTATTAAAATAAATCTAAATAATATTAATAATATTAACTAAATTATTCCTATTTAAATCTAAATACTTACCTATAAAATAAACCCTAAGATAGGTACAATATAATTTACATTGTAGCTATTTTAGGGTTTATATTTATTTTACAGGTAACTTGGTACTTATTTTAACTAGGTACAATAGCTATTAAATAGTTAATAACTATTTAATAGCTACCTAGTTAAAATAATTACCAAATTACCTGTAAAATAAATCCTAACCTAAGTTACAAATACACCTACACTATCAATTAATTAAATAAACTACAAATATCTAAACTAAAATACAATTAAATACACTAAACTAAATTAGAAAAAAAAAACACTAAATTACAAAAAAATAAAAAAAAATTACAAGAATTTTAAGCTAATTACACCTAATCTAAGCCCCCTTAGATATAAAAAATAACAAAGCCCCCCTACCCTAATCTAAATTACAAAAAGTAATCAGCTCTATTACCAGCCCTTAAAAGGGCCTTTTGTGGGGCATTGCCCCAAAGTAATCAGCTGTTTTACCTGTAAGAAAAAAACAACCCCCCCCATTACAACCCACCACCCACATACCCCTACTCTAACCCACCCAATCCCCTCTTAAAAAAACCTAGTCTAACCCCCAAGTGCTCCTTACCTGTCCTGAAGAATGGCAGGGGGAAGGTCCTGTTCCAGGTGGAGAAGTCTTCTTCCAGGCGGCGACCTCTTCTTCTTCCAGGATCCAGCCGGCGCGGAGCGAAGGAGTTGAAGACCGATGACCGCGGAGCTGAAGACCGTCCATCTGGAACTGAAGACCGGCGATGCTGGAACTGAAGATCGGCGACGCTAGAACTGAAGACTGGAGCCGGAGCATGGAGGATCCTCTTCATACGATCGCCGCCGTACACTGAATAGGAATTCAAGGTACGCAATTAAAAATGGCGTCCCTTGAATTCCTATTGGCTGATTTGAGCCTTCAAATTCAAATCAGCCAATCGGATGCGAGCTACTTTAATTCTATTGGCTGATTTGAATAGCCAATAGAATAAGATCTACTGTAATTCTATTGGCTTTTCAAATCAGCCAATAGAATTACAGTAGCTCTTACCTATCATATTAGGGGGGGTAATATAGTTAATGTAGGTGGAGGCGGGTTAGGGGGCTCACATTAGGGGGTAAAACATTTAATGTAGCTGGCGGCAGTGTAGGGGGGTCAGATTAGGGGGTAAGACATATGTAGCTGGCGGCGGGGTCCGGGAGCGGCGGTTTTGGGGTTAATATATTTATTATTAGGAGTGAGAGGGGGGATTGCGGATAGAGGGGTATACGTGTCGGGCTATGTTTGGGAGGCGTGTTAGACAGTAACGGGTTATTTTATAACTTAGTCAGTTTTTTTGTGCGGCGGCAGTTTCTAAAGTGCCGTAAGTCACTGGCGACTCCAGAAATTTTACTTACGCAGATTTCTGGACATCGCTAGTTTGTCAGACTTACGGCACTTTAGCATCTGACGGCGCCGTATATAAGATAGCTTGAGTTGCGAGCTGAAACTACGGGCGGCGCAGGTTTCCACGCTTGCGCCGAAACCTGTGCCGTATATCGGATCGCGCCCCAGTTGTTTCTATGATGAGTGATCTGCTCTTTGAAAAGCTTTCATACCAATTGTAATTATATTTATCTTTTCATGTTTAATAAAAAAATAAATTTTACATGATGATGGGGCTGAAAAAAATAGATCAAATTGCCTTCTCACTTTTTCAGCACTGTAGTAGGTAACAGTAAAAACACATGGCAGATTTAATAAAATAATAAATACTTGTTAAAACAAAAAGGAATATAACTTTGATGCACATTTCATTTTGTCCTGCACTTACACAAAGTAAGGCTAATTTCTTTCATGTAATTGGCAAGAGTCCATGACCTAGTGATGTATGGGATATACAATCCTACCAGGAGGGGCAAAATTTCCCAAACCTCAAAATGCCTATAAATACACCCCTCACCATGCCCACAATTCTGTTTTACAAACTTTGCCTCCTATGGAGGTGGTGAAGTAAGTTTGTGCTAAGATTTCAACATTGACATGCGCTTCTCAGCATTTTGAAGCTGATTCCTCTCAGAGTACAGTGAATGTCAGAGGGATGTTAAGGGAGTATGACCTATTGCATACAATGGTCATCCTAATGGGGATCTATTTCATAGGTTCTCCTATTCATCTCCTACCTCCCTTTTCAGATCGACGATATACTCCTATTCCATTACCTCTACTGATAACCGGTTCAGTACTGGTTTGGCTATCTGCTATATGTGGATGAGTGTCTTTTGATAAGTATGTTTCATTTATTTAAGACACTCTCAGCTATAGTTTGGCACTTTGTATATAAAGTTCTAAATATATGTTTATATTTAGATTTGCCATGATTCAGGTTTATCAGCATATTTCCTTTTTTGCAGACTGTCAGTTTCATATTTGGGAAATGCATTTAAATAAAAAATTTACCTGAGGTTTTCAAATTGATTCTTTTTTCTAAATTGCGGGCTGTATTGCAAGACTTTTTTGGCGCGAGAATTACGTTTGTTTACGCAATTGGTCATTTCCAGCGTCTTAGTTGACGCCGAGTTTTTTCACGAGGTTGCGTCATCTATGACGCTCATGTTTGTTGCGGACCTTTTTGGCGCCAAAAAATATTTTTAGTTGTGGGCGTCATACTTGGCGCCAAACTGTCATTATTTAAGACTTCATTTCCTTTTGCCTCTGGTCCTTTTTTTCTTTGTCAGAGGCCTATCTGTTTGCATTTTTTCCCATCCCTGAAACTGTCATATAAGGAAATAGATCATTTTGCTTTATATGTTTTTTTTTCTCTTACATATTGCAAGATGTCTCAATCTGATCCTTTTTCAGAATCTACTACTGGAATCCTGCTGCCTGATATAGGTTCTACCAAAGCTAAGTGCATTTGTTGTAAACTTGTAGTAACTGTTGCCCCGGCTGTAGTTTGTAATAGTCATGATAAACTTTTACATGCAGAGAATATTTCCATCAGTAGTGTTGCATTACCTGTTGCTGGTCCATCAACATCTAATGTTCAGGATATTCCTGTCGATTTGAGAGAATTTATTTCTAATTCCATTCAGAAGGCTTTGTCTGCCATTCCGTAAGGTCTTTTAAAACTTCTCATACAGTTGATGAATTTTCAAATGACCGACAACATACTGATTTATCTATCTCTGAAGAGGATCTTTCTGATTCAGGGGATCATGCCTCAGATATTGACACTGACAAATTTTCGTATTTATTTAAAATGGAGTATATTCGTTCTTTATTGAAGGAAGTGTTGATTGCATTAGATATAGATGAGTCTGGACCTCTTGATACTAAAACTAGTAAACGTTTAAATTCGGTTTATAAACCTCCTGTTATTCCAGAGGTTTTTCCAGTTCCTGATGCTATTTCAGATATGATTTCAAAGGAATGGAATAGACTGGGTACTTCTTTTACTCCTTCTTCAAGATTTAAAAAATTGTATCCTTTGCCTACTGATAGATTGGAGTTTTGGGAAAAGATCCCCAAGGTTGATGGGGCCATCTCTACTCTTGCTAAGCGTACTACTATTCCTACGGAAGACAGTACTTCTTTTAAAGGTCCTTTAGATAGGAAACTTGAATCCTATCTAAGGAAGGCTTATTTATGTTCAGGTCATCTTCTTAGGCCTGCTATTTATTTGGCTGATGTTGCAGCTGCTTCAACTTTTTGGTTGGAAGCTTTAGCGCAACAGGTATCAGACCATAATATGTATAGCATTGTTAAGTTAATTCAACATGCTAATAATTTTGTTTGTGATGCCATTTTTGATATAATCAGAATTGATGTTAGATATATGTTGGCTATTTTAGCTAGAAGAGCTTTATGGCTTAAATCTTGGAATGCTGATATGACTTCTAAATCGACGTTGCTGTTTCTTTCTTTCCAAGGTAATAAATTATTTGGTTCTCAGTTTGATTCTATTATTTCAACTGTTACTGGGGGGAAGGGGGCGTTTTTACCTCAGGATAAAAAAATCTAAGGGTAAATTTAAAGCTTCTAACCGTTTTCATTTTTTTCAACAGAATAAGGAACAGAAACCTAATCCTTCCCCTAAGGAATCTGTTTCCAATTGGAAGCCTTCCTCAGTCTGGAATAAATCCAAGCCATTTAAGAGATCTAAACCAGCCCCCAAGTCCGCATGAAAGTGCGGCCCTCATTCCAGCTAGCTGGTAGGCGGCAGACTAAAATTTTTCAAGGATGTTTGGACAAATACAGTCCAAAATCATTGGATTCAGAACATTGTCTCTCAGGGGTACAGAATAGGTTTCAGAGTAAGACCGCCTGTGAGATGTTTCTTTCTCTCACGCATTCTAGTTAACCCAGAGAAAGCACAGACTTTCCTGAAGTGTGTTTCAGACCTGGAGTCTTCTGGGATAATCGTGCTGGTTCTTTTTCAGGAACAGGGTCTGGGGTTTTATTGAAATCTGTTCATTGTCCCAAAGAGAAAAAAAATAATTGAGACCAGTTCTAGATCTAAAAATCTTGAATCGTTATGTAAGAATACCAACATTCAAAATGGTCACTATAAGGACTATTCTGCCTTTTGTTCAGCAAGGGCATTATATGTCCACAATAGACTTACAGGATGCATATCTTCATATTCCGATTCATCCAGATCACTATCAGTTCCTGAGATTCTCTTTTCTAGACAAGCATTACCAATTTGTTGCTCTTCCTTTTGGCCTAGCAACAGCTCCAAGGATCTTTTCAAAGGTTCTCGGTGCCCTTCTCTCTGTAATCAGAGAGCAGGGTATTGCGGTATTTCCTTATTTGGACGATATTTTGGTACTCGCTCAGTCTTTACGTTCTGCAGAATCTCACACAAATCAACTAGTGTTTTGTTTTTTTCAAAGACATGGTTGGAGGATCAATTTACCAAAAAGTTATTTGATTCCTCAGACAAGGGTAACCTTTTCAGGTTTCCAGATAGATTCAGTATCCATGACTTTGTCTCTAACAGACAAGAAACATTTGAAGTTGGTTGCAGTCTGTCGGAACCTTCAGTCTCAGTCATTCCCTTCAGTAGCTATGTGCATGGAGGTTTTAGGTCTCATGACTGCAGCATCGGACGCGATCCCCTTTGCTCGTTTTCACATGAGACCTCTTCAGCTTTGTATGCTGAACCAATGGTGCAGGGATTATACAAGGAAATCACAATTAATATCCTTAAATCCCAATGTTCGACTATCTCTGACTTGGTGGTTAGATCACCATCGTATAGTTCAAGGGGCCTCTTTTGTTCGTCCAACCTGGACCGTGATCACAACAGATGCAAGTCTTTCAGGTTAGGGAGCTGTCTGGGGATCTCTGACAGCACAAGGGGTTTGGAAATCTCAAGAGGCGAGATTACCAATCAATATTTTGGAACTCTGTGCAATTTTCAGGGCTCTTCAGATTTGGCCTCTCTTGAAGAGAGAACCGTTCATTTGTTTTCAGACAGACAATATCACAACTGTGGCATATGCCAATCATCAGGTTGGCACTCACAGTCCCCAAGCTATGAAAGAAGTATCTCAGATACTTGCCTGGGCAGAATCCAGCTCCTATCTAATTTCTGCGGTCCATATCCCAGGTATAGACAATTAGGAAGCGGATTATCTCAGCCGTCAGACTTTACATACAGGAGAGTGGTCTCTTCACCCAGATGTATTTTTTCAAATTGTTCAGATGTGGGGGCTTCCAGAAATAGATCTGATGGCATCTCATCTAAACATGAAACTTCCTAGGTACCTGTCCAGGTCCAGGGATCCTCAGGCAGAGGCAGTGGATGCATTGACACTTCCTTGAAGTTATCAACCTGCTTATATTTTTCCACCTCTAGTTCTTCTCCCATGAGTGATTTCCAAAATCATCATGGAGCAATCGTTTGTGCTGCTGGTGGCTCCAGCATGGCCACACAGGTTTTGTGTGCGGATCTTGTTCAGATGTCCAGTTGCCAACCTTGGCCACTTCCGTTAAGACCAAAACTTCTATCTCAAGGTCTGTTTTTCCATCAGGATCTCAAATCATTAAATTTGAAGGTATGGAAATTGCACGCTTAGTGCTTAGTCATAGAGGTTTCTCTGACTCAGTAATTAAAACTATGTTGCAGGCTCGTAAATCTGTTTCTAGAAAGATTTATTATCGAGTTTGGAAGACCTACATTTCATGGTGTTCTTCTCATAAATTCACTTAGCATTCTTTTTAGAATTCCTAGAATTTTACAGTTTCTTCAGGATGGTTTGGATAAGGGTTTGTCTGCAAGTTCTTTGAAAGGACAAATTTCTGCTCTTTCTGTCTTATTCCACAGAAAAATTGCTAAACATCCTGATATTCATTGTTTTGTACAGGCGTTGGTCTGTATCAACCCTGTCATTAAATCAATCTCTCCTCCCTGGAGTCTTAATTTGGTTTTAAAGACTTTACAGGCTCCGTATGAGCCTATGCATTCTTTGGACATTAAATTGCTTTCTTGGAAAGTGTTGTTTCTTTTGGCCATCTTTTCTGCTAGAAGAGTTTCTGAATTATCTGCTCTTTCTTGTGAGTCACCTTTTCTGATTTTTCATCAGGATATGGCGGTTTTGCGGACTTCATTTAAATTCCTACCTAAAGTTGTGAATTCCAACAATATTAGTAGAGAAATTGTTGTCCCTTCCTTGTGTCCTAATCCTAAGAATTCTTTGGAAAGATCCTTACATTCATTGGATGTAGTGAGAGCTTTGAAATATTATGTTGAAGCTACTAAAGATTTCAGGAAGGCTTGTAGTCTATTTGTTATCTTTTCTGGTTCTAGGAAAGGTCAGAAGGCTTCTGCTTTTTCCTTGGCTTCGTGGTTAAAGCTTTTAATTCATCACGCTTATTTGGAGTTGGGTAAATCCCAGCCTCAGAGGATTATGGCTCATTCTACTAGGTCTGTTTCCACTTCCTGGGCTTGTAAAAATGAAGCTTCAGTTGATCAGATTTGCAAAGCAGCAACTTGGTCTTCTTTGCATACATTTACTAAATTCTATCATTTTGATGTTTTTTCTTCTTCAGAAGCAGTTTTTGGTAGAAAAGTTCTTCAGGCAGCTGTTTCTGTTTGATTCTTCTGCTTATAATTTCATTTTTTTTTTCTTTTTCTTTATAAGCTTAAAACTTATGATTTGGGTTGTGGATTATTTTTTTTTTCTGCAGAATTGGCTGTCTTTATTTTTATCCCTCCCTCTCTAGTGACTCTTGAGTGCAGTTCCACATCTTGGGTATTTGCTATCCCATACGTCACTAACTCATGGACTCTTGCCAATTACATGAATGAAAACACAATTTATGTAAGAATTTACCTGATAAATTCATTTCTTTCATATTGGCTAGAGTCAATGAGGCCCACCCTTTTTATGGTGGTTATGATTTTTTTGTATAAAGCACAATTATTCCAATTCCTTTGTTTATGCTTTTTGCTCCTTTCTTTATCACCCCACTTCTTGGCTATTCGTTAAACTGAATTGTGGGTGTGGTGAGGGTTGTATTTATAGGCATTTTGAGGTTTGGGAAACTTTGCCCCTCCTAGTAGGATTGTATATCCCATACGTCACTAGCTCATGGACTCTTGCCACTATGAAAGAAATGAATTTATCTGGTAAATTCTTACATAAATTATGTTTTTTTTAAAATGTTTCTTATAGTAGAAGCTAAATTGAGCGAGTTGATAGAATAATTTGAGAAGAATATATATTACTACTTATGTGAAATAACATGTTCTAGTTCCAATGCAACCAGATGGCATTTAGTAAACTCAGCCATTGAGGAGTTATAAAGAGGGCTCCAGGGCTTTGTTTGTACTCAACTAATAATTTTATTTATATATATATATATATATATATATATATATATACAGGGAGTGCAGAATTATTAGGCAAATGAGTATTTTGACCACATCATCCTCTTTATGCATGTTGTCTTACTCCAAGCTGTATAGACTCGAAAGCCTACTACCAATTAAGCTTATTAGGTGATGTGCATCTCTGTAATGAAAAGGGGTGTGGTCTAATGACATCAACACCCTATATCAGGTGTGCATAATTATTAGGCAACTTCGTTTCCTTTGGCAAAATGGGTCAAAAGAAGGACTTGACAGGCTCAGAAAAGTCAAAAATAGTGAGATATCTTGCAGAGGGATGCAGCACTCTTAATTGCAAAGCTTCTGAAGCGTGATCATCGAACAATCAAGCGTTTCATTCAAAATAGTCAACAGGGTCGCAAGAAGCGTGTGGAAAAACAAAGGCGCAAAATAACTGCCCATGAACTGAGAAAAGTTAAGCGTGCCGCTGCCAAGATGCCACTTGCCACCAGTTTGGCCATATTTCAGAGCTGCAACATCACTGGAGTGCCCAAAAGCACAAGGTGTGCAATACTCAGAGACATGGCCAAGGTAAGAAAGGCTGAAAGACGACCACCACTGAACAAGACACACAAGCTGAAACGTCAAGACTGGGCCAAGAAATATCTCAAGACTGATTTTTCTAAGGTTTTATGGACTGATGAAATGAGAGTGAGTCTTGATGGGCCAGATGGATGGGCCCGTGGCTGGATTGGTAAAGGGCAGAGAGCTCCAGTCCGACTCAGACGCCAGCAAGGTGCAGGTGGAGTACTGGTTTGGGCTGGTATCATCAAAGATGAGCTTGTGGGGCCTTTTCGGGTTGAGGATGGAGTCAAGCTCAACTCCCAGTCCTACTGCCAGTTTCTGGAAGACACCTTCTTCAAGCAGTGGTACAGGAAGAAGTCTGCATCCTTCAAGAAAAACATGATTTTCATGCAGGACAATGCTCCATCACACGCGTCCAAGTACTCCACAGCGTGGCTGGCAAGAAAGGGTATAAAAGAAGAAAATCTAATGACATAGCCTCCTTGTTCACCTGATCTGAACCCCATTGAGAACCTGTGGTCCATCATCAAATGTGAGATTTACAAGGAGGGAAAACAGTACACCTCTCTGAACAGTGTCTGGGAGGCTGTGGTTGCTGCTGCACGCAATGTTGATGGTGAACAGATCAAAACACTGACAGAATCCATGGATGGCAGGCTTTTGAGTGTCCTTGCAAAGAAAGGTGGCTATATTGGTCACTGATTTGTTTTTGTTTTGTTTTTGAATGTCAGAAATGTATATTTGTGAATGTTGAGATGTTATATTGGTTTCACTAGTAAAAATAAATCATTGAAATGGGTATATATTTGTTTTTTGTTAAGTTGCCTAATAATTATGCACAGTAATAGTCACCTGCACACACAGATATCCCCCTAAAATAGCTATAACTAAAAACAAACTAAAAACTACTTCCAAAACTATTCAGCTTTGATATTAATGAGTTTTTTGGGTTCATTGAGAACATGGTTGTTGTTCAATAATAAAATTAATCCTCAAAAATACAACTTGCCTAATAATTCTGCACTCCCTGTATGTGTGTGTGTGTGTTTTCTATATGCAGTAACTTCTGTTTTGACCTTTTCCAGTTTTTTAAGATCACTCTTGAAAGAAAATGCTTTAAAATGCAACAAAACTTTTGACTGGAGTTTGTTTTCCAAACCATTGTCAGACGTCTCCATGACCTGCACCATTTTTAAATCCAGATGTTTTGTTACATAAAAACAGAAATTGTCAATAAAATATATTTTCTTAAAGTAGTTGAAAAATGATCTGATTAAGGTCTCACTGCATGAGACAGAAAAGGCAATGTATCGTTTGTTTCCTACCTTAGCATATCTTTCCAGTATCACAAGTTAACAGCTCCCATTGGGTCAGCTTTGTGTGGTTCACAAGTTCACAGCTCAGTCTGCTTATTAAAAATGTACTGTGTCATTGTGGGTTTGTTTCTCCAACTACAATAAGAAGCCGTGCTGTTGGTGCTTCCTCAGAGTACAAATGATGTAAGATTTTTCACTCAGCAAGGCGCTAATAAGACTCTAATTGGCATTGAAGGCTCTGCGACCCTATAAATAGTATGACAGGAGGTTGTGAATGAAGAATGTTTATAGAGCAAGAAATGCTCATAAGTGAAATAATGTAATTGTCTGTTTTAATACTCAAATATGTTTTGTGAATTATTTTTCATATTATATGAGCATTTTTAGCTCTTTAAACTTACTAGATACTGTTGGAAAGGTAATATTTTATTGAATAGTATAAAAGTTTTATCCATTTTCATGAATGCATACTGTAAGTGAACTTGGTGCTCCTAAAAAAAACACTTAAAGGGACAGTCTAGTCAAAATTTAATTTCATGATTCAGATAGGGCCTGCAATTTGAAAAAAATTTCCAATGTTCTTTTATAATCAAATGTGTTTTGTTCTCTTGGTATTCTTTGTTAAAAGCTAAACCTAGGTAGGCTCATTTGCTGATGTCTAAGCCCTTGAAGGCTGCCCCTTATATCAGTGCATTTTAACAGTTTTTCACAGCTAGACAGCGCTAGTTATTGTGTGCCATATAGATAGCTTTGTGCTCACTCCCGTGGAGTCAGCACTGATTGGCTACAATTCAAGTCTGTCAAAGGAACAGGTAAGGAGGCAGTCTGCAGAGGCTTATATACAAAGTAATCACAGAGGTAAAAAGTATATTAATATAACAGTGTTGGTTTTGCAAAACTGGGAAATGGGTTATAAAGGGATTTTCTATCTTTCTAAACCATAAACATTTTCAAGTAATTTTAAACAACTTTCTAATTTACTTTTATCATCAAATTTGTTCTCTTGTTATTCTTAGTTGAAAGCTAAACATAGGTAGGCTCATATGCTAATTTCTAAGCCCTTGAAGGCCGCCTCTCAGCTGAATGCGTTTGACAGTTTTTCGCAGCTAGAGGGCGTTAGTTTACGTGTTTCATATAGATAACGTGCTCATGCAAGTGAAGTTATTTAAAAGTCAGCACTGACTGCCATTAAATGCAAGTCAAAAGATTTAATATAAGGAGGCTGTCTGCAGACAAGGTAATTACAGAGGTAAAAAGTATATTTCTATAACTGTGTTGGTTATGCAAAACTGGGGTGTTTACTATCCCTTTAAGGTCTAGTAAAAATTAGCTGCATACCCCTTCATACTTTTTTGATTGGGTGAGTTCATGAATAAAAATGTGTTTTAGGTACAAATGGTAGTGCTGTCTATCATTCTGGGTCACTCAGCGGTCAAAATGCAGCTCCTCAATCCTCTTCCTATGTATTTACTGTTAAAAACCAGACATGTTTCCTCCTTAGCAACTCTATTCACACACAGTGAGTTCTTTGCACGCTTCCATTTTCTTTTAATTCCCTTGTCTGAGTTGAATACAAAAGACTTGTGTACAATATTGCATCCTTCAATGCTATTAAAAGGATTTGAAACCCCAAAAAAATATTTTGTGATTCAGGCAGAGCATACCATTTAAAAAATAAATTCCGTTTTACTTCTGTTATCAAATGTGCTTCTTTCCCATGATATTCTGTGTGGAAGAGATACCTAGGTAGAAATCTGAAACTCTACATGGCAGGAAATAGTGCTGCTATCTAGTTATTTTGCAAATGGATAACAATCTTGCAAAACTGCTTCCATATAGTACTCCAGAAATGGGCTCGCCTATATGTCCCTACTTTTCAACAAATATACCAAGAGAACAAAGAAAATTTGATAAAATAAGTAAATTAAAAAGTTGTTTAAAATCAAATGCTCTATCTGAATCATGAAAGCAAAATGTTGGGTTTCATATCCCTTTAGTGAATACAAATATTTTCCAGCTTTTTGATATTCTGTGTCTGGATGTATTTTTGCACATTAAATATAGAACATACATCTGCAAAGCAATTACATTTCTCTCTTATTTTTATTGATATTCATATGAACCAAATGTTATTGAAAATTACTATACATACATAACCTGTTAGTACATGATGATTTTTCATGTTGATTCCGTTTTTACTAAAGTTTTGAAATCTTTGGCAAAGTTTTGGTTTCTTCACTTATCTTAAGGTTTCATTAATCATCACATTCCTATTTACTTTTAAAGGGACAGTATACTCCAAATTTCAATTGCAATTTTTAAATATGCAACATGTATTTAAGTAGACTTTCATTCATCAAATTATTCAAAACTTTTTTTTTTTAGTTATCTAATTTATATTGAAAGTTGTACCGCTTGTGTATTCACAGTCTGCCTTCTCTACCGCCGCTTTTTTTCCATATATTTCAAGAATTTCCATTTACCCAATAACGTTTATATCGGTCGAGCTATTTACCTTGTTTGACAGCGCGCACAATGACTTCATCTTCTCCTGCTTGCGTTCTGCGCATGCCCCCAATCAGACGTCCACGCTAAGCGTTCGATGCTTACAATATTGCATCTAATAGTCACGAGCGTGATCGAGCTTTTGTGGGAGGATAGAGTTACGTCACATAATTTACATGTGGGAAGTACAGAATAAGTCTATACCACCCACATTGGGGATGCCGTAGAGGGGTTGGAGAACGGACAAAAATAAACGGTTAGGATGCAAAAATAAAAATGGAATAAAACATGTTTGAATCTATTTCTCCAACATTGGTGTGTCCGGTCCACGGCGTCATCCTTACTCGTGGGATATTCTCTTCCCCAACAGGAAATGGCAAAGAGTCCCAGCAAAGCTGGTCACATGATCCCTCCTAGGCTCCGCCCACCCCAGTCATTCTCTTTGCCGTTGCACAGGCAACATCTCCACGGAGATGGTTAAGAGTTTTTTGGTGTTTAAATGTAGTTTTATTCTTCTATCAAGTGTTTGTTATTTTAAAATAGTGCTGGTATGTACTATTTACTCTGAAACAGAAAAGGATGAAGATTTCTGTTTGTAAGAGGAAGATGATTTTAGCAGACAGTAACTAAAATCGATTGCTGTTTCCACACAGGACTGTTGAGATGAAGTAACTTCAGTTGGGGGAAACAGTTAGCAGACTTTTCTGCTTAAGGTATGACTAGCCATATTTCTAACAAGACCATGTAATGCTGGAAGGCTGTCATTTCCCCTCATGGGGACCGGTAAGCCATTTTCTTAGTTAAACATAAAAGAATAAAGGGCTTCAGAAAGGGCTTAAAAACTGGTAGACATTTTTCTGGGCTAAAACAATTGCTTTACTAGGCATATTATGCAGATTCTAACTAATTATTGGTATTATAATCTTGGGGAACGTTTAGAAATTAATTTAAGGGTTAAAGCTCTGAAATTTGGTGTGCAATACTTTTAATGCTTTAAGACACTGTGGTGAAATTTTGGTGAATTTTCTGATGGAGAAATTTCAGATTCAGGAAAAATTTCTCATCAAGCTGAACCTGATGTTGTGACATTTAAATTTAAATTAGAACATCTCCGCGCACTGCTTAAGGAGGTGTTATCTACTTTGGATGATTGTGACAATTTGGTCATTCCAGAGAAATTATGTAAGATGGACAAGTTCCTAGAGGTTCCGGTGCCCCCCGACGCTTTTCCTATACCCAAGCGGGTGGCGGACATAGTAAATAAAGAGTGGGAAAGGCCCGGCATACCTTTTGTTCCCCCCCCCTATATTTAAGAAATTATTTCCTATAGTCGACCCCAGAAAGGACTTATGGCAGACAGTCCCCAAGGTCGAGGGGGCGGTTTCTACTCTAAACAAACGCACTACTATTCCTATCGAAGATAGTTGTGCTTTCAAAGATCCTATGGATAAGAAATTAGAGGGTTAAAAAGATTTTTGTACAGCAAGGTTACCTTCTACAACCAATTTCATGCATTGTTCCTGTCACTACGGCAGCGTGTTTCTGGTTCGAGGAACTAGAAAAATCGCTCAGTAAAGAATCTTCGTATGAGGAGGTTATGGACAGAGTTCAAGCACTTAAATTGGCTAACTCTTTTGTTTTAGATGCCGCTTTGCAATTAGCTAGATTAGCGGCGAAAAATTCAGGGTTTGCTGTCGTGGCGCGCAGAGTGCTTTGGCTAAAGTCTTGGTCAGCGGATGTGTCTTCCAAGACAAAATTGCTTAACATTCCTTTCAAAGGTAAAACATTATTTGGACCTGATTTGAAAGAGATTATTTCAGACATCACTGGGGGAAAGGGCCACGCCCTCCCACAGGATAGGTCTTTTAAGGCTAATAATAAGCCTAATTTTCGTCCCTTTCGCAGAAACGGACCAGTCTCTAATTCTGTATCCTCTAAGCAAGAGGGTAATACTTCACAACCCAAACCAGCCTGGAAACCAATGCAAGGCTGGAACAAGGGTAAGCAGGCCAAGAAGCCTACCACTGCTACCAAAACAGCATGAAGGGATAGCCCCCGATCCGGGACCGGATCTAGTGGGGGGCAGACTTTCTCTCTTTGCTCAGGCTTGGGCAAGAGATGTTCAGGATCCTTGGGCGCTAGAAATAGTTTCTCAAGGTTATCTCCTGGAATTCAAGGAACTACCCCCAAGGGGAAGGTTCCACAGGTCTCAATTATCTTCAAACCAAATAAAGAGACAGGCATTCTTACATTGTGTAGAAGACCTGTTAAAGATGGGAGTGATACATCCAGTTCCAATAAGAGAACAAGGAATGGGATTTTATTCCAATCTGTTCATAGTTCCCAAAAAAGAGGGAACATTCAGACCAATTTTGGATCTAAAGATCCTAAACAAATTTCTCAGGGTACCATCGTTCAAAATGGAAACTATTCGAACGATCCTACCTACTATCCAGGAAAATCAATTTATGACTACCGTGGATTTAAAGGATGCGTACCTACATATTCCTATCCACAAGGAACATCATCAGTTCCTAAGGTTCGCTTTTCTGGACAAGCATTACCAGTTTGTGGCACTTCCATTTGGATTAGCCACTGCTCCAAGGATTTTCACAAAGGTACTAGGGTCCCTTCTAGCGGTTCTAAGACCAAGGGGCATTGCAGTAGTACCTTACTTGGACGACATCCTGATTCAAGCGTCGTCCCTGTCAAAAGCAAAGGCTCATACGGACATCGTCCTAGCCTTTCTCAGATCTCACGGATGGAAGGTGAACAAAGAAAAAAGTTCTCTGTCCCCGTCAACAAGAGTTCCCTTCTTGGGAACAATAATAGATTCCTTAGAAATGAGGATTTTTCTGACAGAGGTCAGAAAATCAAAACTTCTAAGCTCTTGTCAAGTACTTCATTCTGTTCCTCGTCCTTCCATAGCGCAGTGCATGGAAGTAATAGGATTGATGGTTGCAACAATGGACATAGTTCCTTTTGCACGAATTCATCTAAGACCATTACAACTGTGCATGCTCAGACAGTGGAATGGGGATTATACAGACTTGTCTCCGACGATTCAAGTAGATCAAAAGACCAGAGATTCACTCCGTTGGTGGCTCACCCTGGACAATCTGTCACAGGGAATGAGCTTCCGCAGACCAGAGTGGGTCATTGTCACGACCGACGCCAGCCTAGTGGGCTGGGGCGCGGTCTGGGAATCCCTGAAAGCTCAGGGTCTATGGTCTCGGGAAGAGTCTCTTCTCCCGATAAACATTCTGGAACTGAGAGCGATATTCAATGCTCTCAGAGCTTGGCCTCAACTAGCAAAGGCCAAATTCATAAGGTTTCAGTCAGACAACATGACGACCGTTGCATATATCAATCATCAGGGGGGAACAAGGACTTCCCTGGCGATGAAAGAAGTTACCAAGATAATTCAATGGGCGGAGGATCACTCCTGCCACTTGTCTGCGATCCACATCCCAGGAGTGGAAAATTGGGAAGCGGATTTTCTGAGTCGTCAGACATTCCATCCGGGGGAGTGGGAACTCCATCCGGAAATCTTTGCCCAAATAACTCAATTATGGGGCATTCCAGACATGGATCTGATGGCGTCTCGTCAGAACTTCAAGGTTCCTTGATACGGGTCCAGATCCAGGGATCCCAAGGCGACCCTAGTAGATGCACTAGTAGCACCTTGGACCTTCAACCTAGCTTATGTATTCCCACCGTTTCCTCTCATCCCCAGGCTGGTAGCTAGGATCAATCAGGAGAGGGCCTCGGTGATCTTGATAGCTCCTGCGTGGCCATGCAGGACTTGGTATGCAGACCTGGTGAATATGTCATCGGCTCCACCATGGAAGCTACCTTTGAGACAGGACCTTCTTGTTCAGGGTCCATTCGAACATCCGAATCTGGTTTCCCTCCAACTGACGGCTTGGAGATTGAACGCTTGATTTTATCAAAGCGTGGGTTTTCAGATTCTGTAATAGATACTCTGATTCAGGCTAGAAAGCCTGTAACTAGAAAAATTTACCATAAAATATGGAAAAAATATATCTGTTGGTGTGAATCTAAAGGATTCCCATGGAACAAGATAAAAATTCCTAAGATTCTATCCTTTCTACAAGAAGGTTTGGAGAAAGGATTATCTGCAAGTTCTCTGAAGGGACAGATCTCTGCTTTATCTGTTTTACTTCACAAAAGACTGGCAGCTGTGCCAGATGTTCAAGCATTTGTTCAGGCTCTGGTTAGGATCAAGCCTGTTTACAGACCTTTGACTCCTCCCTGGAGTCTAAATCTAGTTCTTTCAGTTCTTCAAGGGGTTCCGTTTGAACCCTTACATTCCGTAGATATTAAGTTATTATCTTGGAAAGTTTTGTTTTTGGTTGCAATTTCTTCTGCTAGAAGAGTTTCAGAGTTATCTGCTCTGCAGTGTTCTCCGCCCTATCTGGTGTTCCATGCAGATAAGGTGGTTTTGCGTACTAAGCCTGGTTTTTTTCCGAAAGTTGTTTCCAACAAAAATATTAACCAGGAGATAGTTGTACCTTCTTTGTGTCCGAATCCAGTTTCAAAGAAGGAACGTTTGTTACACAATTTGGACGTAGTCCGTGCTCTAAAATTCTATTTAGAGGCTACTAAAGATTTCAGACAAACATCTTCCTTGTTTGTTGTTTATTCTGGTAAAAGGAGAGGTCAAAAAGCGACTTCTACCTCTCTTTCCTTTTGGCTTAAAAGCATTATCCGATTGGCTTATGAGACTGCCGGACGGCAGCCTCCTGAAAGAATCACAGCTCACTCCACTAGGGCTGTGGCTTCCACATGGGCCTTCAAGAATGAGGCTTCTGTTGACCAGATATGTAAGGCAGCAACTTGGTCTTCACTGCACACTTTTGCCAAATTTTACAAATTTGATACTTTTGCTTCTTCGGAGGCTATTTTTGGGAGAAAGGTTTTGCAAGCCGTGGTGCCTTCCATTTAGGTGACCTGATTTGCTCCCTCCCTTCATCCGTGTCCTAAAGCTTTGGTATTGGTTCCCACAAGTAAGGATGACGCCGTGGACCGGACACACCAATGTTGGAGAAAACAGAATTTATGCTTACCTGATAAATTACTTTCTCCAACGGTGTGTTCGGTCCACGGCCCGCCCTGGTTTTTTAATCAGGTCTGATCAATTATTTTCTCTAACTACAGTCACCACGGTATCATATGGTTTCTCCTATATATATTTCCTCCTGTCCGTCGGTCGAATGACTGGGGTGGGCGGAGCCTAGGAGGGATCATGTGACCAGCTTTGCTGGGACTCTTTGCCATTTCCTGTTGGGGAAGAGAATATCCCACAAGTAAGGATGACGCCGTGGACCGGACACACCGTTGGAGAAAGTAATTTATCAGGTAAGCATAAATTCTGTTTTTATCGATAACTGCACTATGCTGTTAAATTGTAAGTATATATCGGAGTTTATAGTTATCTTTAACATCGACTGAGTTTACTGACCCTTTAATGGACAACAGGAGGCACAGCCAGTGAGAAGTGTTTTGGCCTTTGTTGTCAAAGTAGACTTTCCATATTTGTGTAGATCAATCCTTACTGTGCTTGTATGCAAGTGTGATTACAAGTTTCAAATTCTTAAAGGTTCATTAAAATTATTGGAAGGGTTAAAACATTTACTGTCCCTTTTAACTCCTTACACCAGTCGGACGTACATATACGTCATGCGGTACATAGCCCAACATACCGCCTAACGTATATCTACGTCCGACCTTCAGGAAGCTCCAGCAGTCTTCACTTGCTCTTCCTGGGCTGCAGGCATCTGCCTTCGCATGGTAACAGAGCATGGTCGGTGCTCCGTTACCATATGAATGCAGACAGTCTGATCAACCCTTACTGTGCTTGTGTGCAACTGTGATTACAAGTTTAAAATTCTTAAAGGTTCATTAAAATTATTGGAAGGGTTAAAACATTTACTGTCCCTTTTAACTCCTTACACCAGTCGGACGTACATATATACGTCATGTGGTACATAGCCCAACATACCTTCTAACGTATATTTACATCCGTCTGACCTTCAGGAAGCTCCAGCATTCTTGACTTGCTCTGGCTGCAGGCATCTGCTTTTGCATGGTAACAGAGCACGTTGGTGCTCTGTTACCATATGAATACAGACAGCCTGATCGCTACAGACAGTGATACGGTCTGTGTCACTGTCTGTAACAATCTCTATTTGTGCTGTTGGGAGATTCAGGAGGGAGGTGGGTGGGTGGCACAGTGGAGGAGGGGGAAAGGAGTGGTGGAAACCTACCTACAGAAAATATGTTTGGATAGGAGAGGGAAGAGATGCTACACTACAAAAAAAAATGGGAATCAGGGTGGGGGTGAGCCCTACAGTAGCGATCGAATGGAGGTGTGCGGTGGTGTGACCACTACACTACAGAAAAGAAAGAAAAGATTTAAGAAAAAATATATTTTTCTTTCCTAAGTCCACGGTTTAATCAATTACTGTTGGGAATATCACTCCCAAAGAGCACCACAGTCAAACTGTTAAGTATAACTTCCCTTCCCACAACCCCCAGTCATTCTCTTTGCCTTCGGTTCAAGGAGGAGGTGAAGTTTTGGTGTCTGAAGAAGTTTGGATTATTTCACTTCAATCAAGATTTTATTATTTTGAAAGCCAGAGTAAGTTTGCTCTGATCTTTCCTCTCAAGATTGGGTCTAGCTGTACTCCACGTTAGTCTCTTCAGTAGGGCAGTGGTGGCTTTAAAGCAGTTAGCAACTTGTGAGGTGGGCCTTGCTGCCCTGGTATAGAAAGCCTGAGTAGGTTTACTCTGTTCTTTCTTTTGTTCACAGGTCTCTGTGAGGAGTGGCATCCTCTCATACCGGGTGAGCTGTCCTCCTGCCGGACAGCTAGATGCAGGTAAAGGTAAAGAGCATATTTTAGCACTTAAAATATTGCAATAGATGATTCTCAGTTAGAAGGAAATTAGGGTTTAGCATCTAGCTCTCCCCAAGTGTCACAACCAGTAACGCCCGCACAAGTGACGCCAAGTACATCTAGTACGTCTAATTCATTTACTTTACAAGACATGGCCACAGTTATGAATAAAACCCTCACAGAGGTTTTCTCTAAACTGCCTGGTTTACAAGGATAGCGTGACAGCTCTGGGTTAAGAACAAATGCTGAGCCTTCTGACGATTTAGTAGCCGTATCCGATATACCCTCACAATGTTCTGAAGTAGGGGTAGGGATTTGCTATCTGAGGGAGAGATTTCTGATTCAGGAAAGACGCTCCCTCGGACAGATTCTGATATGTCGGCCTTTAAATTTAAGCTTGAACACCTCTGCTTATTGCTCAAGGAGGTATTAGCTACTCTAGACGATTGTGACCCTATAGTGGTCCCAGAGAAATTGTGTAAAATGGAAAGATACTTAGAGATTCCTGTTTACACTGATGTTTTTCCAGTCACTAAGAGGATTGTGATTATTGTTAATAAGAAGTGGGATAGACAAGGTATTCCGTTCGCTCCCCCTCCTGTTTTTAAGAAAATGTTTCCCATATCTGACACCATACAAGACTTGTGGCAGACTGTTCCTAAGGGGGAGGGAGCTATTTCTACTATTGCTAAGCGTACAACTATACCTATCGAAGACAGTTGTGTTTTCAAAGATCCTATGGATAAAAAATTAGAGAGTCTCCTAAAGAAAATTTTTGTTCATCAAGGTTTTCTTCTCCAACCTATTGCGTGCATTGTTCCTGTAACTACTGCAGCTGCTTTCTGGTTTGAGGCTCTATAAGAGGCTCTCCAGGTGGAGACTCCTTTAGAGGATATTATGGATAGAATTAAGGCCCTTAAGTTGGCTAATTCTTTCATTACAGATGCCGCTTTACAAATGGCTAAATTAGCGGCAAAGAATTCAGGTTTTGCCATTTTAGCACGCAGGGCGTTATGGCTTAAGTCCTGGTCTGCTGATGTGCCATCAAAATCGAAATTGTTGAACATCCCTTTCAAAGGAAAGACACTATTCGGGCCTGCACTGAAAGAAATAATTTCAGACATCACTGAAGCGAAAGGCCATGCCCTCCCTCAGGATAAAACAAATAAGATGAGGACCAAACAAAATAATTTTCGTTCCTTTCGGAACTTCAAGGGTGGTCCCGCTTCAGCTTCCCCTGCAGCACAAGAGGGGAATTCTGTCCAATCCAAATCAGTCTGGAGACCTAACCAGGCTTGGAACAAGGGTAAACAGGCCAAGAAGCCTGCTGCTACCTCTAAGACAGCATGAAGGGGTAGCCCCCGATCCGGGACCGGATCTAGTAGGGGGCAGACTCTCTCTCTTTGCTCAGGCAAGAGATGTTCATGATTCCTGGGCTTTAGAAATTGTGTCCCAAGGATATCTTCTGGACTTCAAAGACTCCCCCCCCCCCCAAGGGGGAGATTTCACATTTCTCAATTGTCTGCAAACCAGACAAAGAGAGAGGCGTTCTTACGCTGTGTAGCAGACCTACATACCATGGGAGTGATTCGCCCAGTTCCAGGAGCGGAACAAGGGCTAGGTTTTTACTCCAACCTTTTTGTGGCTCCCAAAAAAGAGGGAACTTTCAGACCAATCTTGGATCTCAAAATTCTAAACAAATTCCTCAGAGTGCCATCTTTCAAGATGGAGACTATTCGGACTATTCTTCCTCTGATCCAGGAGGGTCAATATATGACTACCGTGGACTTAAAGGATGTGTATCTACACATCCCTATTTACAGAGATCATCATCAATTCCTCAGATTCGCCTTTCTGGACAGGCATTTCTGGACACTGCTCCCAGAATTTTAACAAAGGTGCTAGGGTCCCTTTTGGCGGTTCTAAGACCGCGGGGTATAGCAGTGGCACCTTATCTAGACGACATCTTAATTCAGGCGTCGACTTTCCAGCTAGCCAAGTCTCACACGGACATCGTGTTGGCTTTTCTGAGATCTCACGGGTGGAAGGTGAACATAAAAAAGAGTTCTCTCGTCCCTCTCACAAGAGTTTCCTTCCTAGGGACTCTGATAGACTCGGTAGAAATGAAAATATTTCTGACGGAGGTCAGAAAATCAAAACTTTTAATCACTTGCCGAGCTCTTCATTCCATTCCTCGGCCATAAGTGGCTCAGTGTATGGAGGTAATCGGACTTATGGTAGCAGCAATGGACATAGTTCCTTATGCCCGCCTACACCTCAGACCACTGCAACTATGCATGCTCAAACAGTGGAATGGGGATTATGCAGATTTATCTCCTCAACTGCATCTGGACCAAGAGACCAGAGATTCTCTTCTCTGGTGGTTGTCTCAGGACCACCTGTCTCAGGGAATATGTTTCCGCAGGCCAGAGTGGCTCATAGTAACGACAGATGCCAGCATGCTAGACTGGGGTGCAGTCTGGAAATCCCTGAAAGCACAGGGCTTATGGTCTTGGGAAGAATCTCTCCTCCCAATAAACATTCTAGTACTGAGAGCGATATTCAATGCGCTTCAGGCGTGGCCTCAGCTAGCTGTGGCCAAATTCATCAGATTTTAGTCGGACAACATCACGACTGTAGCCTATATCAATCATCAGGGAGGAACACGGAGTTCTCTAGCGATGATGGAGGTAACCAAAATTATCCTATTGGCGGAGGATCAGTCTTGCCATCTCTCAGGAATCCATATCCCAGGGGTAGAGAACTAGGAGGCGCATTTCCTAAGTCGTCAGACTTTTCATTTGGGGGAGTGGGAGCTCCATCCAGAGGTATTTGCCCAGCTGACTCAGCTATGGGGCACACCAGAATTGGATCTGATGGTGTCCCGACAGAACGCCAAACTTCCGCATTATGGGTCCAGGTCCCGGGATCCCCAGGCGGTACTGATAGATGCTCTAGCAGTGCCCTGGTCCTTCAATCTGGCTTATGTATTTCCACCGTTTCCTCTCCTCCCACGTCTGGTTGCCAGAATCAAGCAGGAGAGAGCTTTGGTGATTCTGATAGCGCCTGCGTGGCCACGCAGGACTTGGTATGCAGACCTGGTGGACATGTCATCTGTTCCACCGTGGACTCTGCCAATGAGGCAGGACCTTCTAATCCAAGGTCTGTTCAAGCATCCAAATCTAATTTCTCTGCGTCTGACTGCTTGGAGATTGAACGCCTGATTCTTTCAAAGCGTGGTTTCTCTGACTCGGTCATTGATACCCTGATTCAGGCTAGAAAGCCTGTCACCAGGAAAATCTATCATAAGATTTGGCGCAAACATCTTTGTTGGTGTGAATCCAAGGGTTACTCATGGAGTAAGATTAGGATTCCTAGAATTTTGTCTTTTCTCCAAGAAGGATTGGAGAAGGGATTATCAGCTAGTTCCTTAAAGGGACAAATATCTGCTTTGTCTATTCGTTTACACAAACGTCTGGCAGATGTCCCAGAAGTTCAAGCATTTAGTCAGGCCTTGTTCAGGATCAAGCCTGTATTTAAACCTGTTGCTCCGCCATGGAGCCTAAACTTGGTTCTTAAAGTTCTTCAAGGGGTTCCGTTTGAACCTATGCATTCCATAGATATTAAGCTTCTATCTTGGAAAGTTTTGTTTTTAGTAGCTATCTCTTCGGCTCGAAGAGTTTCTGAGTTATCTGCTTTACAGTGTGACTCACCTTATCTTATTTTCCATGCAGATAAGGTGGTTTTACGTAACAAACCTGGATTCCTTCCTAAGGTTGTTTCTAATAGGAATATCAATCAGGAAATTGTTGTTCCTTCGCTGTGTCCTAATCCTTCTTCAAAGAAGGAACGTCTGTTGCACAATCTTGATGTGGTTCGTGCTTTAAAGTTTTACTTACAAGCAACCAAAGATTTCCGTCAAACATCTTCATTGTTTGTTGTCTATTCTGGTAAGCGGTGAGGTCAAAAGGCTACGGCTACCTCTCTTTCATTTTGGATGCAAAGCATCATCCGTATGGCTTATGAGACTGCTGGCCAGCAGCCTCCTGAAAGAATTACTGCTCATTCTACTAGAGCAGTGGCTTCCACATGGGCTTTTAAAAATAAGGCTTCTGTTGAACAGATTTGTAAGGCAACGACTTGGTCTTCGCTTCATACTTTTTCCAAATTTTACAAATTCGATACTTTTGCTTCTTCGGAGGCTATTTTTGGGAGAAAGGTTCTACAAGCAGTTGTGCCTTCCGTTTAAGGTCCCTGTCTTGTCCCTCCCCTCATCCGTGTCCTAAAGCTTTGGTATTGGTATCCCACAAGTATGGATGAATCCGTGGACTCAATACATCTTACAAGAGAAAACAGAATTTATGCTTACCTGATAAATTTATTTCTCTTGTGATGTATCAAGTCCACGGCCCGCCCTGTTTATTAAGACAGGCAGTATATTTTTATTTAAAAAACTTCAGTCACCACTGCACCCTATAGTTTCTCCTTTTACTTCCTAACTTTCGGTCGAATGACTGGGGGGTGGAGCTAAGGGAGGAGCTATATAGACAGCTCTATTGTGGGTGCTCTCTTTGCCACTTCCTGTAGGGAAGGAGAATATCCCACAAGTATGGATGAATCCGAGGGACTCGATACATCACAAGAGAAATAAATTTAACAGGTAAGCATAAATTATGTTTTCTCTCACTAAGAAGGCAGCAGGCATTAGCTCCGGTGGGGCCTAAAGTTGTTTTCCAGTTACCGGATCATTGTCGAGTCAATTTTCAGTACCCTGAGGGCAGGTAGGCTCCACAGCAGAGCTGTGGCGAGGTGCAGGGGTCATTTTTATTGTTAAAATATATTTTGTGAATTAAAATGTCTCTTAAAGGGCAATTTCACCTTTACTTATAGGGTGCAATAATTTTTGGACAAATTGAATTATTATATATAATCGTTTAGCGTTTTTAAACGTTTTTAGTGCAAGTTGGGAAAAATTGTTGCGTTTTTATTTCTTAAAGGCGCAATACACTTTTTCTAAAAGTTTTTTTTAATCAATAAATGAGGTGATTTACGACTATTGTGGCTATTGCTAGTCTGTTTAACATGTCTGAACTTGAGGAAACTCCTTCTTCTATGTGTTTAGATGCCATTGTGGAACCCCCTCTTACTTTGTGTACCTATTGTACTGAAAGGGACTATTGTGGCTATTGCTAGTCTGTTTAACATGTCTGAACTTGAGGAAACTCCTTCTTCTATGTGTTTAGATGCCATTGTGGAACCCCCTCTTACTTTGTGTACCTATTGTACTGAAAGGGCCTTACTAATTCTTCCCAAGTGTCACAACCATTAACGCCCACACAAGCGACGCAGAGTTCCTCAAATGCGTCTAATTCTTTTACTCTGCAGGATATGGCTGCAGTTATGTCAACTACCCTTACAGAGGTATTATCTAAGTTACCAGTGTTACAGGGTAAACGCAGTAGGACAGGAATTAATGTGAATGAGTCCTCTGATGCTTTGTTGGCTATTTCCGATGTACCCTCACAGGGCTCTGAGTTGGGGGTCAGGAAACTTTTGTCTGAGGGAGAACTTTCGGACCCAGGAAGTATGTTACCTCAGACATATTCGGACGTCATGTCCTTTAAATTTAAGCTAGAACACCTCCGCCTGTTACTTCGGGAGGTTTTAGCGACTCTGGATGACTGTGACCCTATTATGGTACCACCAGAGAAATTGTGTAAAATGGACAAATATCTAGAAGTACCCGCTTATACTGATATTTTTCCGGTTCCTAAAAGAATTTTGGAGATTATAAAGAAGGAATGAGACAGACCGGGTATACCGTTCTCTCCTCCTTCTAATTTCAAGGAAATGTTTCCCATATCAGACACCATTCGGGACTCTTGGCAGACTGTCCCTAAGGTGGAGGGAGCTATATCTACCCTGGCTAAGCGTACAACTATTCCTATTGAGGACAGTTGTGCTTTCAAAGACCCTATGGATAAGAAGTTAGAGGGTCTTCTAAAGAAATTATTTATTCATCAGGGTTTCCTTTTACATTGTTCCAGTTACTACTGCAGCGGCTTTTTGGTTTGATGCTCTTGAAGAGTCTCTGAAGGTTGAGACCCCTTTAGAGCAGTTTTTTTTCCCATGGCACACTTTTTTACATTAAAAAATCCTGTGGCACACCACCATCCCAAAATTTTACAAAATCACACACTGTAGCCTAATACAGGATATATATATATTTACAGTATATATATATATATATATATATATATATATATATATACACTGTGCTGTGATGCCATGCCTCCTACAAACTATACATGACATATTGACATTCATTCACAAACAATCATAATGATTGTCAGTCTGCCGCGGCACACCTGAGGATCTCTCATGGTACACTAGTGTGCCACGGCACACTGGTTGAAAAACACTGCTTTAGAGGACATTTTAGATAGAATTTGGGCTCTCAAGCTAGCTAATTCTTTTATTACAGATGCCACCTTTCAAATTGCTAAATTGGCGGCAAAAAATGCAGGATTTGCCATTTTTGAGCGTTATGGTTAAAATCGTGGTCTGCTGATGTGTCATCTAAATCAAAGCTCTTAGCTATTCCTTTCAAGGGTAAGACCCTATCCGGGCCTGAGTTGAAGGAAATCATTTCTGACATTACTGGAGGTAAAGGTCACGCTCTACCTCAGGATAAGTCTGTTAAGATGAGGGGTAAACAATATAATTTTCGTTCCTTTCTGAATTTTAAAGAAGTACCCTCTTCTTCCTCTTCCTCCACAAAGCAGGAAGGGAATTTTGCTCAGGCCAAGTCCGTCTGGAGACCCAACCAGGCTTGGAACAAGGGTAAGCAACCCAAGAAGCCCGCTGCTGCTACAAAGACAGCATGAAGGGACAGCCCCCGATCCGGGACCGGATCTAGTAGGGGGCAGACTTTCTTTCTTTACCCAGGCTTGGGTAAGAGATGTTCAGGACCCCTGGGAACTGGAAATCATGACCAACGGGTATCAACTGGAATTCAAAAAAATTTTCCCAAGAGGAAGATTTCTTCTTTCTCGATTGTCTGTAAACCAGATAAAGAGAGAGGCGTTCCTATGTTGTGCAAAAGACCTCTCTACTATGGGAGTAATTCGTCCCGTTCCAAGATTAGAACAGGGACAGGTATTTTACTCAAATCTTTTCGTGGTTCCCAAAAAAGAGGTAACGTTCAGACCTATTTTATACCTCAAGAGTCTAAACAAGTTTCTCAGAGTTCCATCCTTCAAGATGGAGACCATCCGAACAATTTTACCAATGATCCAGGAGGGTCAATATATGACTACCGTGGACTTGAAGGATGCATACCTTCATATTCCTATCCACAAGGATCATCATCAGTTCCTAAGGTTTGCCTTCCTGGACAAACATTTTCAGTTCGTGGCTCTTCCTTTCGGGTTGGCCACAGCACCCAGGATCTTCACGAAGGTTCTAGGGTCCCTTCTGGTGGTTCTCAGGCCGCAGGGCATAGCAGTAGCGCCTTATCTGGACGATATTTTGATTCAGGCGTCAACTTATCATCTGACGAAATCTCATACAGGCACAGTGTTGTCCTTTCTGAGAACTCACGGATGTAAGGTGAACCTAGAAAAGAGTTCACTAATTCCTCGGACAAGGGTTCCCTTCTTGGGAACTCTGTCAGAAATATTTTCATGTCTATAGAATCTGGCAGAGGTCAGAAAGTCAAAAATTCTAAATACATGCCGAGCCCTTCAGTCCAATCCTCGGCCATCAGTGGCTCAGTGTATGGAGGTAATTGGATAGATGGTGGCGGCAATGGACATCATTCCGTTTGCTCGGTTTCATCTCAGACCACTGCAACTGTGCATGCTCGGACAGTGGAATGGGGACTATGCAAATTTTTCTCCCCAGTTAAATCTGGATCAAAAGACCAGAGACTCTCTTCTTTGGTGGTTGTCGCCGGATCATCTGTCCCAAGGGACGTGTTTCCGCAGACCCTCGTCGGTGATAGTGACAACGGACACCAGTCTTCTGGGCTGGGGTGCAGTCTGGAATTCCCTGAAGGCTCAGGGTGTATGGACGCAGGTGGAGTCTCTACTTCCAATCTTTATTCTGGAATTTAGAGCAATATTCAATGCGCTTCAGGCATGGCCTCAGTTGGCTTCGGCCAAATTCATCAGATTCCAGTCGGACAACATCACGACTGTGGCTTACATCAATCATCAGGGAGGAACGAGGAGTTCCTTAGCGATGACAGAGGTATCCAAAATAATTTGATGGGCGGAGACCCACTCTTGTTATCGGTCAGCAATATACATCCCAGGAGTGGACAACAGGGAAGCGGACTATTTAAGCCATCAGGCTTTTCATCCGGGGGAGTGGGAACTCCATCCGGAGGTATTTGCCTCACTGATTCTCCGATGGGTCAGACCGGAATTAGATCTGATGGCGTCTCGACAGAATGCCAAGCAGGACTTGGTATGCAGATCTATTGGACATGTCCTCTCTGCCTCCATGGAAACTCCCAGTGAGACAGGACCTTCTCATTCAGGGTCCTTTCCAACATCCAAATCTAATTTCTCTGCAGCTGACTGCTTGGAGATTGAACGATTGATTTTATCTAAGCGGGGATTCTCTGATGCGGTCATTGATACTTTGATTCAGGCACGTAAGCCTGTCACTAGAAAGATCTATCATAAGATATGGCGTAAATATCTTTTTTGGTGTGAATCCAAGGGCTACTCATGTAGTAAGGTTAGGATTCCCAGATTCTGTCTTTTCTCCAAGAAGAATTGGAGAAAGGGTTATCAGCAAGTTCCTTAAAGGGTCAAATTTCTGCTTTGTCAATTTTACTTCATAAACGTTTGGCTGATGTTTCAGACGTTCAGTCTTTTTGTCAGGATTTAACCAGAATTAAGCCTGTGTTTAGACCAATTGCTCCACCCTGTAGTTTGAATTTAGTTCTTAATGTTCTTCAAGGGGTTCTGTTTGAACCTATGCATTCAATAGATATTAAGCTGTTATCTTGGAAAGTTTTGTTTTTGGTTGCTATTTTTTCTGCTCGTAGAGTTTCTGAGCTTTCAGCATTACAATGTGATTCACCTTATCTTATCTTCCATTCTGATAAGGTGGTTTTACGTACCAAACCTGGTTTCCTTCCTAAGGTTGTTTCTAATAAGAATATTAATCAGGAAATGCTTGTTCCTTCATTATGTCCTAATCCTTCTTCTAAGAAGGAGCGTAAGTTACATAACCTGGACGTGGTCCGTGCCTTGAAGTTTTACTTGCAGGCGACTAAGGATTTCCGTCAATCATCTTCATTATTCCTTGTTTATTCTGTAAAGCATAGGGGTCAGAAAGCTACGGTTACCTCTCTTTCTTTTTGGCTGAAGAGTATCATCCGTCTGGCATATGAGACTGCTGGACAGCAGCCTCCTGAAAGAATTACGGCTCATTCTACTAGGGCTGTGGCTTCCTCATGGGCATTTAAAAACGATGCTTCTGTTGAACAGATTTTCAAGGCTGCAACTTGGTTGTCTCTTCACACTTTTTCCAAATTTTCCAAATTTGATACTTTTGCTTCTTCTGAGGCTGGTTTTGGGAGAAAGGTTCTTCAAGCAGTGGTGCCTTCTGTTTAGGTCTCTGTCCTCACCCTCCCTTTCATCCGTGTCCTGTAGCTTTGGAATTGTATCCCACAAGTAAGGATGAAATCCATAGACTCGTCATATCTTGTAGAAGAAAAGTAAATTTATGCTTACCTGATAAATTAATTTCTTCTACGATATGACGAGTCCACGGCCCACCCTGTCATTTTTTAAGACCGATTTAGATTATATTTTTTATCAACTTCAGTCACCTCTGCACCTTTGGCTTTTCCTTTCTCTTCCTAACTTCGGTCGAATGACTGGAGGTGGAGGGAAGGGAGGAGCTATATATACAGTTCTGCTGTGGTTCTCTTTGCCACTTCCTGTTAGCAGGAGGATAAATCCCACAAGTAAGGATGAAATCCGTGGACTCGTCATATCGTAGAAGAAATTAATTTATCAGGTAAGCATAAATTTACTTTTTTTTGCAGGAATAGGAGAAGCCTGGGTTTCCTTTTTTCCCGTCTCCTGTCTTTTAAACAATATTTCCTCCATTAAATATCAGGGCGCACGTTGCCTATAGGAGTAGGGCATTTCTATTCTGGCTAAGAGAAAATCATTTCCTAGAGAGGTCCTTTCAGGATCTATGGACTAAGCTGATGACGGTAGAGTCTCCTTTGGAGTAGATCCAATACAGAATTAAGGCTTTTAGGTTAGCCAATTCTTTATCCCTGATGCTTTCATGCAGTCTAGTCTCCTTATGTTGCAATAGTATATCCTGTGTAGTCTAGCTCAATTATGCAGGAGTTTGTTTTATTCTTATAATCCCTTTTTTAAAACTTAAGCACATTTCTTTCAATTGTTTTGCACAACTACCTTTCTTAGAATTTTTTCTTATTACCCTTGCAAATTGTACCCTTGGAATAATCCTAAGAGTGTAGTCTGTATGTTAGCATTTAGGATGGAGTTTCTGTTGGTAGGCTTACTAAAAGAAGAGATCTGAGCAAAGCTCTTATCGGTTTTATACATTTTCAAGTGCAGAAATATATGTCTGCCTAGCATTGTGTGAAAACTTAAACTGTATAGACAAATCAGTATTGTTATGTTGTTCCACCCTTTCAAGAAAAGATAATTCATCATCCCTCCAACGTTGGAGATTCATAGAATCTCATTATATTTAATATTCTTGTATATACAGATTTGCATGTCATCGGGCCACATTGGACCTTATTGATGTTCCCGCTGTCTATAGGACATGTTGGTTCTCAAAGCAAAATATATTTAATTTTAAACAGTGTTCCAGCAGATTATGCAAGAAATCACAAGGTTGTCAAATATAGGGATAGTGTACAAGGGCTTTCTTAATCTTATCCAAGCTTTCAACATGCGGTATAGCTGTGTTAAGGCTTTTCACATCCATTGTGGTTAAAATATCTATCTGTCTTTTGTTAAGGAATGTATATTTGTTACTATTGGTTGTAAAGGAGAATCCACATAAATCGTTAAGGGGTGCAATTTAGGGCCCTTGTCTTATATTATAGGTCTCCCAGGGGGGCACTCAAGATTTTTATGTATTTTAGCTTGGTTGTATAGGATTGGGCATATAGGATGCTTAACCTGAAAGTACTAATTTGTCTTATCTATCCAACCTTCACCCTTTCCCCACTGCAATTTACTTCTACCATGGTTTTAGATTTCATAATTTGATTACTAGGGACAAATATGTGTGTGTATCCTTAAGTTGTGTTTTAATTTTATTGATATAGTCTAATTCATTATTAGTACTGAGCTGGTTCAAAGATCCAGTTATCCATCTTGGAATGTTTCTCTGCGGAAGGATCTTCTATCACAAGGACCATTATTTTATCAAGATCTAAATGCTCTGAATTTAATGACTTGGAGAATGAATGCCTGATTTCTCCAACATTGGTGTGTCCGGTCCACGGCGTCATCCTTACTTGTGGGATATCTCTTCCCCAACAGGAAATGGCAAAGAGTCCCAGCAAAGCTGGCCATATAGTCCCTCCTAGGCTCCGCCCACCCCAGTCATTCTCTTTGCCGTTGCACAGGCAACATCTCCACGGAGATGGTTAAGAGTTTTTTGGTGTTTAAATGTAGTTTTTATTCTTCTATCAAGTGTTTGTTATTTTAAAATAGTGTTGGTATGTACTATTTACTCTGAAACAGAAAAGGATGAAGATTTCTGTTTGTGAGAGGAAGATGATTTTAGCAGACAGTAACTAAAATCGATTGCTGTTTCCACATAGGACTGTTGAGATGAAGTAACTTCAGTTGGGGGAAACAGTTAGCAGACTTTTCTGCTTAAGGTATGACTAGCCATATTTCTAACAAGATCATGTAATGCTGGAAGGCTGTCATTTCCCCTCATGGGGACCGGTAAGCCATTTTCTTAGTCAAACAAACAGAATAAAGGGCTTAATATGGGCTAAAAAACTGGTAGACATTTTTATGGGCTAAATCGATTGCTTTATTTGGGCATTTTATTCATATTTATGCTGACAATTCGCATTTATAAACTTGGGGAACGTTTATTAAACGGCAGGCACTATGTTAGACACCTTTCTTCTGTTATGTGTGATCAGTCCACGGGTCATCATTACTTCTGGGATATAACTCCTCCCCAACAGGAAATGCAAGAGGATTCACCCAGCAGAGCTGCATATAGCTCCTCCCCTCTACGTCAGTCCCAGTCATTCTCTTGCACCCAACGACTAGATAGGATGTGTGAGAGGACTATGGTGATTATACTTAGTTTTTATGACTTCAATCAAAAGTTTGTTATTTTAAAATAGCACCGGAGCGTGTTATTACTTCTCTGGCAGAGTTTGAGGAAGAATCTGTCAGAGTTTTTTACTATGATTTTAACCGGAGTAGTTAAGATCATATTGCTGTTCTCGGCCATCTGAGGGAGGTAAAGGCTTCAGATCAGGGGACAGCGGGCAGAGGAATCTGCATTGAGGTATGTAGCAGTTTTTATTTTCTGAATGGAATTGATGAGAAAATCCTGCCATACCGTTAAAATGACATGTATGTATACACTTCAGTATTCTGGGGATGGTATTTCACCGGAACTACTCTGTTAAAGGTCACTAATCCTTTTTAATAACTATTTATCATGTTAAACGTTTTTGCTGGAATGTAGAATCGTTTACATTGCTGAGGTACTGTGTGAATAAATATTTGGGCATTATTTTCCACTTGGCAGTTTTTTTTTTGCTTTATTTGTGACAGTTTCGTTTCTCTTCACTGCTGTGTGGGAGAGGGAGGGGCCGTTTTGGCGCTCTTTGCTACGCATCAAAAAATACCAGTCAGTTACTTTTATTTTTCCTGCATGATCCGGTTCATCTCTGATAGATCTCAGGGGTCTTCAAACTTCTTTGAAGGGAGGTAAATTCTCTCAGCAGAGCTGTGAGAATTCTTATAGTGACTGTGAATAAAAACGTTGCTTTGTATTTTTTATGTCAAATTTAATTATTGTTATTTTACTAATGGGAACAAACCTTTGCTAAAAGTTTTGTTGTTTTAAAGTTTGATGCTATAACTGTTTTTCAGTTCACTATTTCAACTGTCATTTAATCGTTAGTACCTCTTTGAGGCACAGTACGTTTTTTGCTAAAAAAGATTATAACCAAGTTGTAAGTTTTTTGCTAGTGTGTTAAACATGTCTGACTCAGAGGAAGATATCTGTGTCATTTGTTCCAATGCCAAGGTGGAGCCCAATAGAAATTTATGTACTAACTGTATTGATGCTACTTTAAATAAAAGTCAATCTGTACAATGTGAACAAATTTCACCAAACAGCGAGGGGAGAGTTATGCCGACTAACTCGCCTCACGCGGCAGTACCTGCATCTCCCGCCCGGGAGGTGCGTGATATTTTGGCGCCTAGTACATCTGGGCGGCCATTACAGATAACATTACAAGATATGGCTACTGTTATGACTGAAGTTTTGTCTAAATTACCAGAACTAAGAGGCAAGCGTGATCACTCTGGGGTGAGAACAGAGTGCGCTGACAATGCTAGGGCCATGTCTGATACTGCGTCACAGCTCGCAGAGCATGAGGACGGAGAGCTTCATTCTGTGGGTGACGGTTCTGATCCAAACAGATTGGACTCAGATATTTCAAATTTTAAATTTAAATTGGAGAACCTCCGTGTATTACTAGGGGAGGTCTTAGCAGCTCTCAACGATTGTAACACCGTTGCAATACCAGAGAAACTGTGTAGGTTGGATAAATACTTTGCGGTACCGGCGAGTACTGACGTTTTTCCTATACCTAAGAGACTAACTGAAATTGTTACTAAGGAGTGGGATAGACCCGGTGTGCCGTTCTCACCCCCTCCAATATTTAGAAAGATGTTTCCAATAGACGCCACCACTCGGGACTTATGGCAAACGGTCCCCAAGGTGGAGGGAGCAGTTTCTACTTTAGCTAAGCGTACCACTATCCCGGTGGAGGATAGCTGTGCTTTCTCAGATCCAATGGATAAAAAATTAGAGGGTTACCTTAAGAAAATGTTTGTTCAACAAGGTTTTATATTACAACCCCTTGCATGTATCGCGCCGATTACGGCTGCGGCAGCATTTTGGATTGAGTCGCTTGAAGAGAACCTTAGTTCATCTACGCTAGACGACATTACGGACAGGCTTAGAGTCCTTAAACTAGCTAATTCCTTCATTTCGGAGGCCGTAGTACATTTAACCAAACTTACGGCTAAGAACTCAGGATTCGCCATACAGGCACGTAGGGCGCTGTGGCTAAAATCCTGGTCAGCTGATGTTACTTCTAAGTCCAAATTACTTAATATACCTTTCAAGGGGCAGTCTTTATTTGGGCCCGGTTTGAAAGAGATTATCGCTGACATTACAGGAGGTAAGGGCCACGCCCTACCTCAAGACAAAGCCAAAGCTAAGGCTAGACAGTCTAATTTTCGTCCCTTTCGGAACTTTAAAACAGGAGCAGCATCAACCTCCACTGCACCAAAACAGGAAGGAGCTGTTGCTCGTTACAGGCAAGGCTGGAAGCCTAACCAGTCCTGGAACAAGAGCAAGCAGGCCAGGAAACCTGCTGCTGCCCCAAAGACAGCATGAACCGAGAGCCCCCGATCCGGGACCGGATCTAGTGGGGGGCAGACTCTCTCTCTTCGCCCAGGCCTGGGCAAGAGATGTTCAGGATCCCTGGGCTCTAGAGATCATATCGCAGGGATACCTTCTAGACTTCAAATTATCTCCCCCAAGAGGGAGATTTCATCTGTCAAGGTTGTCAACAAACCAGATAAAGAAAGAAGCGTTTCTACGCTGCGTACAAGATCTGTTATTAATGGGAGTGATCCATCCGGTTCCGCGGTCGGAACAAGGACAAGGGTTCTACTCAAACCTGTTTGTGGTTCCCAAAAAAGAGGGAACTTTCAGGCCAATCTTAGATTTAAAGACTCTAAACAAATTCCTAAGAGTTCCATCGTTCAAAATGGAAACTATTCGGACAATCTTACCCATGATCCAAGAGGGTCAGTACATGACCACAGTGGATTTAAAGGATGCTTACCTTCACATACCGATCCACAAAGATCATCACCGGTATCTAAGGTTTGCCTTCTTAGACAGGCACTACCAGTTTGTAGCTCTTCCATTCGGATTGGCTACGGCTCCAAGAATCTTCACAAAGGTTCTGGGTGCCCTTCTAGCGGTACTAAGACCGCGAGGGATTTCGGTAGCTCCGTACCTAGACGACATTCTAATTCAAGCTTCAAGCTTTCAAACTGCCAAGTCTCATACAGAGTTAGTTCTGGCATTTCTAAGGTCGCATGGATGGAAAGTGAACGAAAAGAAGAGTTCTCTCTTTCCTCTCACAAGAGTTCCATTCTTGGGGACTCTTATAGATTCTGTAGAAATGAAGATTTACCTGACAGAAGACAGGTTAACAAAGCTTCAAAATGCATGCCGCGTCCTTCATTCCATTCAACACCCGTCAGTAGCTCAATGCATGGAGGTGATCGGCTTAATGGTAGCGGCAATGGACATAGTACCTTTTGCACGCCTACACCTCAGACCGCTGCAATTATGCATGCTAAGTCAGTGGAATGGGGATTACTCAGATTTGTCCCCTACTCTGAATCTGAATCAAGAGACCAGAAATTCTCTTCTATGGTGGCTTTATCGGCCACACCTGTCCAGGGGGATGCCATTCAGCAGGCCAGACTGGACAATTGTAACAACAGACGCCAGCCTACTAGGTTGGGGCGCTGTCTGGAATTCTCTGAAGGCTCAGGGACTATGGAATCAGGAGGAGAGTCTCCTTCCAATAAACATTCTGGAATTGAGAGCAGTTCTCAATGCCCTTCTGGCTTGGCCCCAGTTAACAACTCGGGGGTTCATCAGGTTTCAGTCGGACAACATCACGACTGTAGCTTACATCAACCATCAGGGAGGGACAAGAAGCTCCCTAGCAATGATGGAAGTATCAAAGATAATTCGCTGGGCAGAGTCTCACTCTTGCCACCTGTCAGCAATCCACATCCCGGGAGTGGAGAACTGGGAGGCGGATTTCTTGAGTCGCCAGACTTTTCATCCGGGGGAGTGGGAACTTCATCCGGAGGTCTTTGCCCAAATACTTCGACGTTGGGGCAAACCAGAGATAGATCTCATGGCGTCTCGCCAGAACGCCAAACTTCCTCGCTACGGGTCCAGATCCAGGGATCCGGGAGCAGTTCTGATAGATGCTTTGACAGCACCTTGGAACTTCAGGATGGCTTATGTGTTTCCACCCTTCCCGCTGCTTCCTCGATTGATTGCCAAAATCAAACAGGAGAGAGCATCAGTAATTCTAATAGCACCTGCATGGCCACGCAGGACTTGGTATGCAGATCTAGTGGACATGTCATCCTGTCCGCCTTGGTTTCTACCTCTAAGACAGGACCTTCTGATACAGGGTCCATTCAAACATCAAAATCTAACTTCTCTGAAGCTGACTGCTTGGAAATTGAACGCTTGATTTTATCAAAACGTGGTTTTTCTGAGTCGGTTATTGATACCCTAATTCAGGCTAGGAAGCCTGTTACCAGAAGGATTTACCATAAAATATGGCGGAAATACCTATACTGGTGCGAATCCAAAGGTTACTCCTGGAGTAAGGTTAGGATCGCTAGGATACTGTCTTTTCTACAAGAAGGTTTAGAAAAGGGTTTATCAGCTAGTTCATTAAAGGGACAGATTTCAGCTCTGTCCATCTTGTTACACAGACGTCTGTCAGAAAATCCAGACGTCCAGTCCTTTTGTCAGGCTTTAGCTAGGATCAAGCCTGTGTTTAAAGCTGTTGCTCCACCATGGAGTTTAAACTTAGTTCTTAACGTTTTACAGGGTGTTCCGTTTGAACCCCTTCATTCCATTGATATAAAAATGTTATCTTGGAAAGTTCTGTTTTTAATGGCTATTTCCTCGGCTCGAAGAGTCTCTGAGTTATCAGCCTTACATTGTGATTCCCCTTATCTGATTTTTCACTCAGACAAGGTAGTTCTGCGTACTAAACCTGGGTTCTTACCTAAGGTAGTCACTAACAGGAACATCAATCAAGAGATTGTTGTCCCATCCTTGTGTCCAAATCCTTCTTCAAAGAAGGAACGTCTTTTACACAATCTGGATGTAGTTCGTGCCCTCAAGTTCTACTTGCAGGCAACTAAAGATTTTCGCCAAACTTCTTCCTTGTTTGTCGTTTACTCTGGACAGAGGAGAGGTCAAAAAGCTTCTGCTACCTCTCTCTCTTTTTGGCTTCGTAGCATAATACGTTTAGCCTATGAGACTGCTGGACAGCAGCCTCCTGAAAGAATTACAGCTCACTCCACTAGAGCTGTGGCTTCCACTTGGGCCTTTAAGAATGAGGCCTCTGTTGAACAGATTTGCAAGGCTGCAACTTGGTCTTCACTTCATACTTTTTCCAAATTTTACAAATTTGACACTTTTGCTTCTTCGGAGGCTATTTTTGGGAGAAAGGTTCTTCAGGCAGTGGTTCCTTCTGTATAATGAGCCTGCCTTTCCCTCCCGTCATCCGTGTACTTTTGCTTTGGTATTGGTATCCCAGAAGTAATGATGACCCGTGGACTGATCACACATAACAGAAGAAAACATAATTTATGCTTACCTGATAAATTCCTTTCTTCTGTTGTGTGATCAGTCCACGGCCCGCCCTGTTTTTAAGGCAGGTAAATATCTTTTAAATTATACTCCAGTCACCACTTCACCCTTGGTTACTCCTTTCTCGTTGATTCTTGGTCGAATGACTGGGACTGACGTAGAGGGGAGGAGCTATATGCAGCTCTGCTGGGTGAATCCTCTTGCATTTCCTGTTGGGGAGGAGTTATATCCCAGAAGTAATGATGACCCGTGGACTGATCACACAACAGAAGAAAGGAATTTATCAGGTAAGCATAAATTATGTTTTTCCAGTCAGGGGGCCTTCCTAGTTGTAGACTGAGCCTCATTTTCGCGCCATTACTGCGCAGTTGTTTTTTGAGAGCAGGGCATGCAGATGCATGTGTGAGGATCTGAAATTTGCTGGAAAAGCTTCTAGAAGGCGTCAATTGGTATCGTATTCCCCTCTGGGCTTGGTTAGGTCTCAGCAAAGGCTATAGCTGGGACTGTATAGGGGTTAAATTTGTAAACGGCTCCGGTTCCGTTATTTTAAGGGTTAAAGCTCTGAAATTTGGTGTGCAATACTCTTAATGCTTTAAGACACTGTGGTGAAATTTAGGAGAAAGGTTTTGCAAGCTGTGGTGCCTTCCGTTTAGGTAACCTGATTTGCTCCCTCCCTTCATCCGTGTCCTAAAGCTTTGGTATTGGTTCCCACAAGTAAGGATGACGCCGTGGACCGGACACACCAATGTTGGAGAAAACAGAATTTATGCTTACCTGATAAATTACTTTCTCCAACGGTGTGTCCGGTCCACGGCCCGCCCTGGTTTTTTAATCAGGTCTGATGAATTATTTTCTCTAACTACAGTCACCACGGTACCATATGGTTTCTCCTATATATATTTCCTCCTGTCCGTCGGTCGAATGACTGGGGTGGGCGGAGCCTAGGAGGGACTATATGGCCAGCTTTGCTGGGACTCTTTCCATTTCCTGTTGGGGAAGAGATATACCACAAGTAAGGATGACGCCGTGGAACGGACACACCGTTGGAGAAAGTAATTTATCAGGTAAGCATAAATTCTGTTTTTGAGCCATAGAGGTTTCTCTGATTCAGTCATTGACATGCTTATCCAAGCCAGAAAACCGGTGACTATGAAGATTTACCACCAATATGGAATTATTTTATTCCTGGTGTGACAGCAAAGGTTTTCGAGTTCCTTTAGGATTCCTAGAATTCTGCCGTTTCTTCAAGTTGGTCTAGACAAGGGCTTATTGCTTTCTTCATTTTGTATTACACAAATATTGCAAAGTTGCCAGCCATTCAGGCCTTTGTTCAGGCCTTAATAAGGATTAGAACTGTGATTAAACAGGTCTCTCCTCCTTAAAAATTAATTTGTTCTAAAAGGGGTTTTGCAGGGCTCCTTTTAAAAATCTTATTTTGTTTTAAGGGCTTTTGCAGGCTCCTACTTTTTAGCCTATGCATTGTCTTGATATCCAACTTTTTATCCAGTAAGGATTTTTCAATAGGCCATTTCTTCAGGTAGATCTGTTTCAGAACTTTTAGATCTTTCTTGTGAGTCTCCGTATCTGACTTTTCATCAAGATAAGGCAGTTTTGAGGACTCGTTACAGCTTCTTATCTAAGGTGGTTTTGTCAGATAACATAAATCAAGAGATTGTTGTTTCTTCATTATGTCCAGCTCTGAAAAATTCTATGGAGTGTTTCCTGCACATTCTGGATGTGGTGCAGGCCCTAAATTTTTATTTTAAGCCACTATTTTAAAAGCCACTAAAGATTTTAGACATTGTTCAGCATTGTTCACGTTTCGGGATCCCGCAAAGGTCAGAGGGCTACAGCTGGTACTGAAACAATTGGTTCGTTGGCCCTACTTGGTTGCAGGGAAGACTCCTCCAAAACACATTACAGCTAATTTTACTAGATCAGTTTCAACTGATACCTCCCTTTCATGGCATTTTTGTGGACTCCATAGCTTTGGTAATAGATCCCACATGTGATGGCTCGTGGACTCTCACCACCCTATAAAAGAAAACAAAATTTATGCTTACCTAATAAATTTACTTCTTTAATAATAGTGAGAGTCCAGGAGATCAGTCCCTTTTTCTATTCGGTTAGCAACAGTTCTATTTTGCACTTTATTTACACTGCTTCAATCTTTCTTTTCTTGTACTCTCCTAACTTGGCCATATGTTTGCCTAAGTTGTACAGGGAACAAAAGTCCGAGAGGGGAACAGCACCTGGGAGTGTGGAGTGTGCACGGTAGACCAAGGGCGCTGCCAAGCCCCAGACACATAGAAAAGATAAGCAAGGTCTCCAGCACTTTGTCAAACCAACTTTATTCAGACACAAATAGCGACGTTTCGGTGTCACAGCACCTTATTCATGTCAATATCAAGCATGAATAAGGTGCTGTGACACCGAAACGTCGCTATTTGTGTCTGAATAAAGTTGGTTTGACAAAGTGCTGGAGACCTTGCTTATCTTTTCTAAGTTGTACAGGGAAGTGTTAGGAATTAAAGCTGGGTTGGGTATTTAAACTCCAGTCTACTAGGAGAAAGGAAATAAAGTGATGGTAAATTCACATAAATGACATTACTTTATGTACATTATTTTATTATTACATATATATTGATACCACAATAATTGTCCAGTTTGCATTATTTCTATTAAAATTTTATTTCTCAATCCTGCCTCGTTACCTGCCCTCCGGCTGTCTCACTGTCAAAAATTTCACTTCTGTCAATTTAACTGGTGTGTGGTTCATCCAATAAGGGATGCACCATACGTGCTTGTTATTAGAAGCCACAATGGGCAAAAGTTCCACTGCGCAAGTGCAGTCTTAGCTATAATCCAAACGCAGCTTAGAGTAAACCGTGAACTGTGAATCAAGGCTGTAGCTGGAGACTGGTACTAGGCAAATACCCTCTGCATAATTTGAGTATAGTAGCGTGATACTGGTACTTAATATATACCCACTGCAGAGCTTGGTTACAGTAGCTGGATACAAGTAATTGACAGATACCCTCTGCAGAGCTTGGATACGGAAGCTGGAAACTGGTGCTTGCAGGTGCCCTCTGCAAAACTGGGTGCTGAAGCAGGATACCAGTGCTTGGCAGGTACCCTCTGCAGAACTTAGGTACAGAAGCAGGATGCCTTAGCTACAGGATGATGACACAGGATAACAGGAGCAGAGACCAGCAGGTAACGAGAGAGAGTAGTCAAAAGTCATCAGAGGGTCAGTTACTAGGGAGCAGTCTGATCAAACACTGGAAGAATCTGGAAGAATCCAGAAGAGTAGACAGAAAACAAGCAATGTTCAGAGATGCAGATAAGTAGTCCAATCATTTGTCATACAGTGGGAAGATCCAAAAGAGAGGTCATGAATCAAGCCAGATTTAGGAGAAATGCTTTCCAACATCCAAATCTAATTTCTCTGCAGCTGACTGCTTGGAGATTGAACGATTGATTTTATCTAAGCGGGGATTCTCTGATGCGGTCATTGATACTTTGATTCAGGCACGTAAGCCTGTCACTAGAAAGATCTATCATAAGATATGGCGTAAATATCTTTTTTGGTGTGAATCCAAGGGCTACTCATGTAGTAAGGTTAGGATTCCCAGATTCTGTCTTTTCTCCAAGAAGAATTGGAGAAAGGGTTATCAGCAAGTTCCTTAAAGGGTCAAATTTCTGCTTTGTCAATTTTACTTCATAAACGTTTGGCTGATGTTTCAGACGTTCAGTCTTTTTGTCAGGATTTAACCAGAATTAAGCCTGTGTTTAGACCAATTGCTCCACCCTGTAGTTTGAATTTAGTTCTTAATGTTCTTCAAGGGGTTCTGTTTGAACCTATGCATTCAATAGATATTAAGCTGTTATCTTGGAAAGTTTTGTTTTTGGTTGCTATTTTTTCTGCTCGTAGAGTTTCTGAGCTTTCAGCATTACAATGTGATTCACCTTATCTTATCTTCCATTCTGATAAGGTGGTTTTACGTACCAAACCTGGTTTCCTTCCTAAGGTTGTTTCTAATAAGAATATTAATCAGGAAATGCTTGTTCCTTCATTATGTCCTAATCCTTCTTCTAAGAAGGAGCGTAAGTTACATAACCTGGACGTGGTCCGTGCCTTGAAGTTTTACTTGCAGGCGACTAAGGATTTCCGTCAATCATCTTCATTATTCCTTGTTTATTCTGTAAAGCATAGGGGTCAGAAAGCTACGGTTACCTCTCTTTCTTTTTGGCTGAAGAGTATCATCCGTCTGGCATATGAGACTGCTGGACAGCAGCCTCCTGAAAGAATTACGGCTCATTCTACTAGGGCTGTGGCTTCCTCATGGGCATTTAAAAACGATGCTTCTGTTGAACAGATTTTCAAGGCTGCAACTTGGTCGTCTCTTCACACTTTTTCCAAATTTTCCAAATTTGATACTTTTGCTTCTTCTGAGGCTGGTTTTGGGAGAAAGGTTCTTCAAGCAGTGGTGCCTTCTGTTTAGGTCTCTGTCCTCACCCTCCCTTTCATCCGTGTCCTGTAGCTTTGGAATTGTATCCCACAAGTAAGGATGAAATCCATAGACTCGTCATATCTTGTAGAAGAAAAGTAAATTTATGCTTACCTGATAAATTAATTTCTTCTACGATATGACGAGTCCACGGCCCACCCTGTCATTTTTTAAGACCGATTTAGATTATATTTTTTATCAACTTCAGTCACCTCTGCACCTTTGGCTTTTCCTTTCTCTTCCTAACTTCGGTCGAATGACTGGAGGTGGAGGGAAGGGAGGAGCTATATATACAGTTCTGCTGTGGTTCTCTTTGCCACTTCCTGTTAGCAGGAGGATAAATCCCACAAGTAAGGATGAAATCCGTGGACTCGTCATATCGTAGAAGAAATTAATTTATCAGGTAAGCATAAATTTACTTTTTTTTGCAGGAATAGGAGAAGCCTGGGTTTCCTTTTTTCCCGTCTCCTGTCTTTTAAACAATATTTCCTCCATTAAATATCAGGGCGCACGTTGCCTATAGGAGTAGGGCATTTCTATTCTGGCTAAGAGAAAATCATTTCCTAGAGAGGTCCTTTCAGGATCTATGGACTAAGCTGATGACGGTAGAGTCTCCTTTGGAGTAGATCCAATACAGAATTAAGGCTTTTAGGTTAGCCAATTCTTTATCCCTGATGCTTTCATGCAGTCTAGTCTCCTTATGTTGCAATAGTATATCCTGTGTAGTCTAGCTCAATTATGCAGGAGTTTGTTTTATTCTTATAATCCCTTTTTTAAAACTTAAGCACATTTCTTTCAATTGTTTTGCACAACTACCTTTCTTAGAATTTTTTCTTATTACCCTTGCAAATTGTACCCTTGGAATAATCCTAAGAGTGTAGTCTGTATGTTAGCATTTAGGATGGAGTTTCTGTTGGTAGGCTTACTAAAAGAAGAGATCTGAGCAAAGCTCTTATCGGTTTTATACATTTTCAAGTGCAGAAATATATGTCTGCCTAGCATTGTGTGAAAACTTAAACTGTATAGACAAATCAGTATTGTTATGTTGTTCCACCCTTTCAAGAAAAGATAATTCATCATCCCTCCAACGTTGGAGATTCATAGAATCTCATTATATTTAATATTCTTGTATATACAGATTTGCATGTCATCGGGCCACATTGGACCTTATTGATGTTCCCGCTGTCTATAGGACATGTTGGTTCTCAAAGCAAAATATATTTAATTTTAAACAGTGTTCCAGCAGATTATGCAAGAAATCACAAGGTTGTCAAATATAGGGATAGTGTACAAGGGCTTTCTTAATCTTATCCAAGCTTTCAACATGCGGTATAGCTGTGTTAAGGCTTTTCACATCCATTGTGGTTAAAATATCTATCTGTCTTTTGTTAAGGAATGTATATTTGTTACTATTGGTTGTAAAGGAGAATCCACATAAATCGTTAAGGGGTGCAATTTAGGGCCCTTGTCTTATATTATAGGTCTCCCAGGGGGGCACTCAAGATTTTTATGTATTTTAGCTTGGTTGTATAGGATTGGGCATATAGGATGCTTAACCTGAAAGTACTAATTTGTCTTATCTATCCAACCTTCACCCTTTCCCCACTGCAATTTACTTCTACCATGGTTTTAGATTTCATAATTTGATTACTAGGGACAAATATGTGTGTGTATCCTTAAGTTGTGTTTTAATTTTATTGATATAGTCTAATTCATTATTAGTACTGAGCTGGTTCAAAGATCCAGTTATCCATCTTGGAATGTTTCTCTGCGGAAGGATCTTCTATCACAAGGACCATTATTTTATCAAGATCTAAATGCTCTGAATTTAATGACTTGGAGAATGAATGCCTGATTTCTCCAACATTGGTGTGTCCGGTCCACGGCGTCATCCTTACTTGTGGGATATCTCTTCCCCAACAGGAAATGGCAAAGAGTCCCAGCAAAGCTGGCCATATAGTCCCTCCTAGGCTCCGCCCACCCCAGTCATTCTCTTTGCCGTTGCACAGGCAACATCTCCACGGAGATGGTTAAGAGTTTTTTGGTGTTTAAATGTAGTTTTTATTCTTCTATCAAGTGTTTGTTATTTTAAAATAGTGTTGGTATGTACTATTTACTCTGAAACAGAAAAGGATGAAGATTTCTGTTTGTGAGAGGAAGATGATTTTAGCAGACAGTAACTAAAATCGATTGCTGTTTCCACATAGGACTGTTGAGATGAAGTAACTTCAGTTGGGGGAAACAGTTAGCAGACTTTTCTGCTTAAGGTATGACTAGCCATATTTCTAACAAGATCATGTAATGCTGGAAGGCTGTCATTTCCCCTCATGGGGACCGGTAAGCCATTTTCTTAGTCAAACAAACAGAATAAAGGGCTTAATATGGGCTAAAAAACTGGTAGACATTTTTATGGGCTAAATCGATTGCTTTATTTGGGCATTTTATTCATATTTATGCTGACAATTCGCATTTATAAACTTGGGGAACGTTTATTAAACGGCAGGCACTATGTTAGACACCTTTTCCAGTCAGGGGGCCTTCCTAGTTGTAGACTGAGCCTCATTTTCGCGCCATTACTGCGCAGTTGTTTTTTGAGAGCAGGGCATGCAGATGCATGTGTGAGGATCTGAAATTTGCTGGAAAAGCTTCTAGAAGGCGTCAATTGGTATCGTATTCCCCTCTGGGCTTGGTTAGGTCTCAGCAAAGGCTATAGCTGGGACTGTATAGGGGTTAAATTTGTAAACGGCTCCGGTTCCGTTATTTTAAGGGTTAAAGCTCTGAAATTTGGTGTGCAATACTCTTAATGCTTTAAGACACTGTGGTGAAATTTAGGAGAAAGGTTTTGCAAGCTGTGGTGCCTTCCGTTTAGGTAACCTGATTTGCTCCCTCCCTTCATCCGTGTCCTAAAGCTTTGGTATTGGTTCCCACAAGTAAGGATGACGCCGTGGACCGGACACACCAATGTTGGAGAAAACAGAATTTATGCTTACCTGATAAATTACTTTCTCCAACGGTGTGTCCGGTCCACGGCCCGCCCTGGTTTTTTAATCAGGTCTGATGAATTATTTTCTCTAACTACAGTCACCACGGTACCATATGGTTTCTCCTATATATATTTCCTCCTGTCCGTCGGTCGAATGACTGGGGTGGGCGGAGCCTAGGAGGGACTATATGGCCAGCTTTGCTGGGACTCTTTCCATTTCCTGTTGGGGAAGAGATATCCCACAAGTAAGGATGACGCCGTGGACCGGACACACCGTTGGAGAAAGTAATTTATCAGGTAAGCATAAATTCTGTTTTTGAGCCATAGAGGTTTCTCTGATTCAGTCATTGACATGCTTATCCAAGCCAGAAAACCGGTGACTATGAAGATTTACCACCAATATGGAATTATTTTATTCCTGGTGTGACAGCAAAGGTTTTCGAGTTCCTTTAGGATTCCTAGAATTCTGCCGTTTCTTCAAGTTGGTCTAGACAAGGGCTTATTGCTTTCTTCATTTTGTATTACACAAATATTGCAAAGTTGCCAGCCATTCAGGCCTTTGTTCAGGCCTTAATAAGGATTAGAACTGTGATTAAACAGGTCTCTCCTCCTTAAAAATTAATTTGTTCTAAAAGGGGTTTTGCAGGGCTCCTTTTAAAAATCTTATTTTGTTTTAAGGGCTTTTGCAGGCTCCTACTTTTTAGCCTATGCATTGTCTTGATATCCAACTTTTTATCCAGTAAGGATTTTTCAATAGGCCATTTCTTCAGGTAGATCTGTTTCAGAACTTTTAGATCTTTCTTGTGAGTCTCCGTATCTGACTTTTCATCAAGATAAGGCAGTTTTGAGGACTCGTTACAGCTTCTTATCTAAGGTGGTTTTGTCAGATAACATAAATCAAGAGATTGTTGTTTCTTCATTATGTCCAGCTCTGAAAAATTCTATGGAGTGTTTCCTGCACATTCTGGATGTGGTGCAGGCCCTAAATTTTTATTTTAAGCCACTATTTTAAAAGCCACTAAAGATTTTAGACATTGTTCAGCATTGTTCACGTTTCGGGATCCCGCAAAGGTCAGAGGGCTACAGCTGGTACTGAAACAATTGGTTCGTTGGCCCTACTTGGTTGCAGGGAAGACTCCTCCAAAACACATTACAGCTAATTTTACTAGATCAGTTTCAACTGATACCTCCCTTTCATGGCATTTTTGTGGACTCCATAGCTTTGGTAATAGATCCCACATGTGATGGCTCGTGGACTCTCACCACCCTATAAAAGAAAACAAAATTTATGCTTACCTAATAAATTTACTTCTTTAATAATAGTGAGAGTCCAGGAGATCAGTCCCTTTTTCTATTCGGTTAGCAACAGTTCTATTTTGCACTTTATTTACACTGCTTCAATCTTTCTTTTCTTGTACTCTCCTAACTTGGCCATATGTTTGCCTAAGTTGTACAGGGAACAAAAGTCCGAGAGGGGAACAGCACCTGGGAGTGTGGAGTGTGCACGGTAGACCAAGGGCGCTGCCAAGCCCCAGACACATAGAAAAGATAAGCAAGGTCTCCAGCACTTTGTCAAACCAACTTTATTCAGACACAAATAGCGACGTTTCGGTGTCACAGCACCTTATTCATGTCAATATCAAGCATGAATAAGGTGCTGTGACACCGAAACGTCGCTATTTGTGTCTGAATAAAGTTGGTTTGACAAAGTGCTGGAGACCTTGCTTATCTTTTCTAAGTTGTACAGGGAAGTGTTAGGAATTAAAGCTGGGTTGGGTATTTAAACTCCAGTCTACTAGGAGAAAGGAAATAAAGTGATGGTAAATTCACATAAATGACATTACTTTATGTACATTATTTTATTATTACATATATATTGATACCACAATAATTGTCCAGTTTGCATTATTTCTATTAAAATTTTATTTCTCAATCCTGCCTCGTTACCTGCCCTCCGGCTGTCTCACTGTCAAAAATTTCACTTCTGTCAATTTAACTGGTGTGTGGTTCATCCAATAAGGGATGCACCATACGTGCTTGTTATTAGAAGCCACAATGGGCAAAAGTTCCACTGCGCAAGTGCAGTCTTAGCTATAATCCAAACGCAGCTTAGAGTAAACCGTGAACTGTGAATCAAGGCTGTAGCTGGAGACTGGTACTAGGCAAATACCCTCTGCATAATTTGAGTATAGTAGCGTGATACTGGTACTTAATATATACCCACTGCAGAGCTTGGTTACAGTAGCTGGATACAAGTAATTGACAGATACCCTCTGCAGAGCTTGGATACGGAAGCTGGAAACTGGTGCTTGCAGGTGCCCTCTGCAAAACTGGGTGCTGAAGCAGGATACCAGTGCTTGGCAGGTACCCTCTGCAGAACTTAGGTACAGAAGCAGGATGCCTTAGCTACAGGATGATGACACAGGATAACAGGAGCAGAGACCAGCAGGTAACGAGAGAGAGTAGTCAAAAGTCATCAGAGGGTCAGTTACTAGGGAGCAGTCTGATCAAACACTGGAAGAATCTGGAAGAATCCAGAAGAGTAGACAGAAAACAAGCAATGTTCAGAGATGCAGATAAGTAGTCCAATCATTTGTCATACAGTGGGAAGATCCAAAAGAGAGGTCATGAATCAAGCCAGATTTAGGAGAAATGCTTAACAACAAAAATTCAGGTTCAGGACAGAGGCATAAAAGATAGCTGATAAACCACAATGTCAGGGTAGGAAGTGGTCTGTGAGGCTTCCTTAAATAGCAGTGCTGATTGAGAAACTACCTGCAGCTATTAAGCAGATGGAGCCAGAGAGCTAGCCAGTGCAGGTAGCAGCACAAAGAAACTCTCAGCCTGAGCAAGAGCCCTCAGAGGTCCTAGTTTCAATCTTGGGCACAGATGTGACAGTGCCCCCCCCCCCTTAAGGATGCCCTCTGGGCGGCTTTTGCCTGTTCATAAACTTGCTCTTCAAGGCAGATTATGGCTCCATCAGAGGATTTTACACAGCCTGGAGGAAGAGTCTCCAAATGCATCACAGAAAGACTAGCGGAAGAAACAGGTAAAGTAGAGGTTTTTCCTATGTCACCAGTAGTCGGGCTGTAAACTCAGGGCTGCCACTAGAAATTTTGGGGCCCCTGACTTAACCATTGATCAGGGCCCCCCCCCTCCTTTGACACGTGCAATTTTTGACCAAGTGACTAAAATGTATATGCACTTTATTCTTAAGTGTCTATTTAAACTTGGAAATGTTGTAAAGGAAGTAACATACAAACACACAGACACACTCGTACACTAAAACACACACACACTCACACATAAGGATTCACATATATACACTCTAGCAAACACGCAAAGAAACTCAGACACAGACACCCAAACAGACAGTTAGCACTTGTTTACATTGACCTTAAAAGTAATGAGGTAAACTACAGTTTTGTAAAAAAAAAAAAAGGAGATTTAGAAAACAAAATATGGAGTTCTGATTATCTTTTTGTAAAGGAAGATGTCAACTAAATGATAACAACAGCATGCAGTGGCTGAAAGGAAGGGCCCTGAACTGCCCAAACAATAATTTAAAGGTTAAATAGTAGATTGGGAACTTCTGGAAAGGTTTCATTAGTCTCAAAGTCTGTAGAAAGATGTGAATAATGAGTAGTAAGGTCAAAATGTCCTAAAAAGGAACAGACAATGGACACACACACACATAAACTCAAACTTGCACATACACACACGGAAACAGAGACAGCCTCAGAAAACACACAAAAGACATACACACACACACACAGAGACACCCACAGAAAACACAGAAAGACATACATACACACTCCCTCACTGAGACATCCACAGAAAACACACAAAGACATACACACACCCTAATTTCTACAGCATTGTCAAATAATCATAAATACACTGCTGATAAAAAAAATTGTTTTTATGGACCCCTGGCCCCACCATACAACTACTACCATACTGAAGTTACAATTTGAAATTGCACAAAGAAATAAAAAACATTTGCTAAGTAAGTCCTACCTCCTCAGCAAATGAAAGTGATCTGCCTTCTGACTCGCACACACTGTACAAAGTAAGTGCCTAGTCTGTCTCACACTGTGCATAGTGGTTTGGTGCACACTCAGAAATCCTCTCAAATGCTAATACTTTACTCCTTGTAATAAAAAAAAAATTTTTTTTTTTTTTTTTTTTTTTTTTTTTTAGTTTTTGCCTCATGGGGCCCCCCTGGCCCATTGGGCCCCTGACAGGAGTCACCCCTGTCACCCCCTGATGGCGGCCCTGTGTAAACTGAACTAGAAGGTAAAGAGGTATGCTTGTTGGCTTCTACCAATTTAGAAATAGAAAATTGATATACCATTCCTAGGCAAGGTGGAGAAAGCAGATCATTAAGTGAGGTAGATAGAGTACTGCCTGAACTGGAGATAGCTCAACAAGGCCAGAAGAACTTTGTGATTATTAGATTTTCTGATTGTAGCAACAGTAGTCTGTGGCTTATTGGTATTTCTTAAAGTATCCTCCTCTTGATCGGATGCTTCCTCAGTAGTAGAACATCCATTTCACAGTAGTACAGAACGGTAGAATAATAGGTGTTTCTCTTGCAAGGTGTATCCAGTCCATGGATTCATCCTTTACTTGTGGGATATTCTCATTCCCTACAGGAAGTGGCAAAGAGAGCACACAGCAGAGCTGTCCATATAGCTCCCCCTCTAGCTCCACCCCCCAGTCATTCTCTTTGCCGGCTCTAAGCGCTAGGGTCTCTCTCAGGAGGGTAAAGTGAATGTGGTGTTAGAGTTGTAGTTTTATTATCTTCAATCAAAAGTTTGTTATTTTAAATGGTACCGGTTTGTACTATTTACTCTCTAGCAGAAAAGTGATGAAGATTTCTGCTGAGAGGAAAATGATTTTAGCATGTTGTAACTAAAATCCACTGCTGTTCCCACTCAGGACTGAGGAGTACCAGAAAACTTCAGTTGGGGGGAACAGTTTGCAGGGTGATCTGCAATAAGGTATGTTTAGTCATTTATTTCTACACAAGACTGAGATAATGCTAGAAGAGACTGACAATATCCCCATGAGGGGAGGGTAAGCTATGTTCACAGACTTAGTAAGGAATTGAATGCTTACATAATAGGGCTAATATACTGGTTGACACTTATTCAGGGCAATCGATTGTTTAGCTAAGGAAAAATTGTTTTGCAGGACACTTTGAAAGCCCTTTTGGGTTCTTTTTGGGGTTATTACCCACATGGCTGTTTTTTATTCACTTAGGAGTGATTTAGTAGGCCTCACAGCTCCGGAGTAGAGTGGGAGGGGCCTAATTTTGCGCCTCAGATGTTCACTTAGAATTGCAGAGAAGTTCAGGCTGCTTCACATGGAGGGTCCTGCTGCTGTTTGAGGGCCATAAAGAAGCTATATTCCCCCAAATCTGATCCTTAAGGGCAGGTAGGGCCACAGCAAGGCTGTGGCAAGGTGCTGTAGTATTTTAACCGGGTGTTGGCTTTAGGCTGCTCCGGTTTGGGCATTAAGGGGTTAATCGTTCTGAAACTTGTGGTGCAATCTTATTGAGGCTTTAGGTACATACTGTGAAAATTTCAAAAGGATCGCTGCATTTTTCACTGTTTTGTAAAATTGTGTGCTCTTTTTATCTCTTAAAGGCACAGTAACGTTTTTTCAAATTGTGTTTTTTTTTTGATTAAAGTGGTTTCCAACCCTGTTTGTGTAGACTACTAGTCTGTTAAACATGTCTGACACTAAGGAAAATCCTTGTTCAATGTGTTTTGAAGCCATGGTGGAACCCCCTCTCAGAATGTGTCCCACTTGTACACTTTAAAGATCATATTGTTGAACTTAAGAATGTGGCCCAAGATGATTCTCAGACTGAAGGTAACGAGGGTAGCCCGTCTGCCTCTCCCCAAGTGTCACAACCAGTTACGCCCGCGCAATCGACGCCTAGTACCTCTAGTGCATCTAACCCTTTTACATTACAAGACTTAGCACCAGTCATGGATAATTCTCTTACAGCCTTCTTATCTAAACTGCCCGTGTTCCCTGCAAAGCGTGATAGCTCCGTTTTAAGAACAGATCATGAGCATTCTGACGCTTTGGTAGCCGTATCCGATATACCCTCACAACGCTCTGAAGTGGGAGCGAGGGATTTGATGTCTGAGGGAGAAGTCTCTGATTCAGGAAGGGTTCCTCCTCAGACAGATTCAGACAGATTCCTCAGACTTAGCGGCAGTCATGGATAATTCTCTTACAGCCTTCTTATCTAAACTGCCCGTGTTCCCTGCAAAGCGTGATAGCTCCATTTTAAGAACAGATCATGAGCATTCTGACGCTTTGGTAGCCGTATCCGATATACCCTCACAACGCTCTGAAGTGGGAGCGAGGGATTTGATGTCTGAGGAAGAAGTCTCTGATTCAGGAAGGGTTCCTCCTCAGACAGATTCAGACAGATTCCTCAGACTTAGCGGCAGTCATGGATAATTCTCTTACAGCCTTCTTATCTGATTATTAGATTTTCTGATTGTAGCAACAGTAGTCTGTGGCTTATTGGTATTTCCCAAAGTATCCTCCTCTTGATCGGATGCTTCCTCAGTAGTAGAACATCCATTTCACAGTAGTACAGAACAGTAGAATAATAGGTGTTTCTGAGGGAGGAGAATTCCCATCCTGAAGGGGTTGCATAAAGACACTGCCCAAACTAACCTCAGGTTCAATATATTTCTGGACTGTGAGGCTGGTAGTACTTCCCTTAATACCCTAAGTAGTTCTCACAGATTTCACTTGGCACTGTAATTTTCCCAGATGTAGGTGATACTGCAGCAGAAGAGGATTGTTTCTCAGAGCTGGTAGGTTTTAGTGGTCTAACTGGACAAAAGGAATGAGAAATTATATAGTTTGCAGACACAGAATAGAAACAAATTCCTTGGGTCCTTCTCATTATCTTTTCACTAACAGGAAGGGATTCCTTAGCAGGATTACTGATGTATGAGGTAGTCTTAACATATGTAGTAGCTGTTTGTGCCGATTGAGTGTTTCACTAACCTAGAAAAAAACTAGCAACTTTTGAAAAAAGTCATTATTGTTGTGCTGGAGGGTCTGAAATAAGTCAGGAAGCCTCAGATATACTTGAGAGTTCTTAGATTTACTAAGTCATTGTTGTCACTTGGTCAGTCAGACAGGAACCAGACCACCTCTGCGAGGTCTGAGAGAACTAGCAACAGTGGTCCGAGTTTCAATCCTGGGCACAGAGGCACAGCTCTGTTTAAAATTTGTATGGATATATAACTTAAATTCTTTCATCAGATGGTGAGTCCACAAGTCATCACATGTGGCGATATTCCCCTCTTGACCACTAAGATTAGGCAAAAGACACTCCAACATGACAGAGCTTTAAAGTCCTCCCACTTCCCATAAAAAAGCATAGTGTTCTTAAAGGGTCATTAAACACTTTGAGATTAGTAATATAAAATGATAAGCATTTATTTAGTGTTTAATGTCCCTTTAATGCTCATTAGTCATCCAAGGGTTTGTAGATAACTGTGGTTTATCACACTTCTATAGAAAAGATTATACAATTATTTATCTACTAAAGATTTGATATGCAATTGCATTAGAAAAACACAATTACAAATTTATATATATATATATATATATATATATATATATATATTATATATATAATCAAACACTCACCGGCCACTTAATTAGGTACACCTGTTCAATTGCTTGGTAACACAAATTGCTAATCACATGGCAGTAACTCAATGCATTTAGGCATCTAGATGTGGTGAAGACGACTTGCTGAAGTTGAAACCAAGCATCAGAATTGTGAAGAAAGGGGATTTAAGTGACTTTTTGAAAGTGGCATGGTTGTTGGTGCCAGACAGGCTGGTCTGAGTATTTAAAAAAACGCTGAACTACTGGGATTTTCATGCACAACCATCTCTAGGGTTTACAGAAAATGGTCTGAAAAAGAGAAAATATCCAATGAGTCGCAGTTGTGTGGAAGACAATGCCTTGTTGATATCAGAGGTTAGAGGAGAATGGGCAGACTGGTTAGAGGTGATAGAAAGGCAACAGTAACTCAAATAACCACTCATTACAACCAAAGTATGCAGAATACCATCTCTGAACACACATCACGTCGAACCTTGAAGCAGATGGGCTACAGCAGCAGAAGACCACACCGGATGCCACTCCTGTTAGCTAAGAACAGGAAACTGAGGCTACAATTCACACAGGCTCACCAAAATTGGACAATAGAAGATTGGGAGAAACGTTGCCTGGTCTGATGAGTCTCGATATCAGCTGCAACATTCAGATGGTAGGGTCAGAATTTGGCGTAAACAACATGAAAGCATGGATCCATCCTGCCTTGTATCAATGGTTCAGGCTGATGGTGGTGATATAATGGTGTGGGGGATATTTTCTTGGCACACTTTGGGCCCCTTATTACCAATTGAGCATCGTTTAAACACCATGGCCTACCTGAGTATTGTTGCTAACCATGTCCATCCCTTTATGACTACAGTGTACCCATCTTCTGAGGGCTACTTCCAGCAGGATAATGCACCATGTCACAAAGCTCAAATCATCTCACACTGATTTCTTGAACATGACAATGAGTTCACTGTACTTAAATGGCCTCCACAGTCACCAGAGCTCAATCCAATAGAGCACCTTTGGGATGTGGTGGAACGGGAGATTTGCATCGTGGATGTGCAGCCGACAAATCTGCAGCAACTGCGTGATGCCATCATGTCAATATGGACCAAAATCTCTCAGGAATGTTTCCAACACCTTGTTGAATCTATGCCAAGAAGAATTAAGGCAGTTCTGAATGCAAAAGGGGTCCAACCCGGTACTAGCAAGGTGTACCTAATAAAGTGGCCTCTGAGTGTGTGAGTGTGTGTAGATATATATATATATATATATATATATTTACATTAAATACTTTTACTCTACTAAATTAAGAATTAGTTCATGATGTCAAATGAAAAAAACCCATCTATGAATCTATAATGTCTTAATATTCAGAAAATATATCTATAATACATAAAAATATAAATATACATATTTGAAGTATATAAATTAATAAAAATCAAAGATAGCCCCTTAAAGCATTTTCTTTTACAAGATATGACGAGTCCACGGATTTCATCCTTACTTATGGGATATCACCTCCTGGTCAGCAGGAGGAGGCAAAGAGCACCACAGCAGAGCTGTATATATAGCTCCTCCCTTCCCTCCCACCCTAGTCATTCTCTTTGCCTGTGTTAGTGATAGGAAGAGGTAAAGTGAGGTGTTAGTTTAGATTCTTCAATCAAGAGTTTATTATTTTTAAATGGTACCAGTGTGTACTATTTTACTCAAGGGTAAAGCAATGGGATCTGTGCAGATTCAGATACGTTTTCTCTGTGACTCCCAGACTGTGTGCTGGCCTGCCGAATATGATCTTAGCAGATTTTATCTAAGGCCCAGTTTTGTTCCCACAGATTCCTGGAGGAGAAGGACCTCTGGCAGTGTGGGACAAGTCATGCTGTTACTCAGCATTGAGGTATGTGCAATCTATTACTTTCTGTGACACCTAGTAACTCAGAATAGACTGTCATTTTCCTCTGTGAGCTGGCTCTTCTACCCTATGTCTGTGTCCTACTATACACGGTTCTGGAGGGCTGCTATCATTATTTGGCCTATTTATTGGGCTGTATAATATTCATTTGGGGTGTTTTTAGTAAGGAAAGACACACTATTTAACCCTTCCACGTTTGGGCTGATGCTGGGGACCTTATTGGAGTATTACACTCCGGGGAATTGCACTGCTCTAGTATACTCCCGGCAGGGGTTTGTCACAGCAGACCGGGAGTTGTTGGTTTGAATGGGGGACTGGCTTAGTTAAATGTTGGACATTTTTGTTATGTGTAACATTTATCCCGGCAGCTCCATTTTGTTTTTTTCTTGCTCTGTACTGAGCCGCCCGGGAGTTTCGCTTTGGTACGCCCACGATGGGTGGGACACTCATTCGCGCTCTGAGAGAAGCTGTGCAGTGTCTTCCAGGGAGTCGGATAGTGTACTTGACTCCGGTGTTTGTCTGGACCGCGTGGGTGGTAGAACACTGGCGGTTTAGACACTCTGCTGTTCGGGTTGTTGTTTGTGTCTGGGTCATAGGGAGCAGGTAGGCGCCGCAGCAGAGCTGTGGCGAGGTGATTTTATTTTTTAAAGTGTGCAGTTACTGTTCATAATTAGTTAACTTTACTGGGATACGTAAAAACAAAACATTTTTCTTTCCAAAGCCACAGTTATTAAGGTGTTTTGTACAGTGTGCTGAGCAAAAGATTTTTTATTTTTTAAAGGCACAGTTGTTTTTATTTTGCAACGTTTTTGTATGTAAAAAGTGTATTACATAACTGCATACCTTTTTTTTTTTTTTTTTTTTTTTTTTTTTACAATGGATGACCTTAATGCCATTACTTGTTCCATGTGTTTAAAAGCCAATGTGGAAGCCCCGGTTACTTTTTGTCCCTCATGCACTAAGAGGGCATTGCAATGTAGAGAGCAGATTTTCTTTAACAATGATATATCTAAAGATGTTTCTCAGACTGATGAGACTCAGGGTATGCCGCAACTTTATTCCCAAGTGTCACAACCTTTAACGCCCACCCAAGCGACGCCGTGTTCCTCAACCGCGTCCACTTCATTCACTCTGCAGGATATGGCTGCAGTTATGTCATCCACCCTTACAGAAGTTTTGTCTAAGTTGCCAGTGTTACAGGGCAAACGCAGCAGGACAGAAGCCCCTGTGGTCCCTGTGACTTCTGATGCTTTGATGGCTATCTACGATGTACCCTCCCGGTGCTCTGAATTGGGGGGTAGGGAGAACCTGTCTGAGGGGGGACTGTCGGACTCAGGAAGTGCTTTGCCCCAGACAGATTTGGACGTCATGTCTTTCAGCTTTAAACTTGAACACCTCCGTCTGTTGCTGCGGGAGGTTTTGATGACTCTGGATGACTGTGACTCTATTGTGGTACCACCAGAGAAATTGTGTAAGATGGACAAATACTTAGAGGTTCCTTCTTATTCTGATGTCTTTCCAGTTCCTAAGAGAATTTCGGAAATTGTCTCACAGGAATGGGAAAGACCGGGTATTCTGTTCTGACCTTCCCCTATTTTTAAGAAAATATACCCTATAGCTTCGGGACTCTTGGAAAACGATCCCTAAGGTGGAGGGAGCTTTTTCTGCCCTGGCTAAGCGTACGACTATCCCTATTGAGGACAGTTGTGCTTTCAATGACCCTATGGATAAAAAGTTGGAGGGTCTTCTAAAAAAGCTATTTGTTCATCAAGGATTTCTATTTCAATCGACGGCCTGCATTGTACCAGTCACAACTGCGGCTTCCTTTTGGTTTGACGCCTTAGAAGAGTCTCTTAAGACTGAGACTTCTTTAGAGGAAATAATGGATAGAATTAAGGCCCTTAAGCTGGCTAATTCTTTTGTTATGGATGCCGCCTTTCAGATCGGCAAATTGGCGGCTAAGAATGCAGGATTTTCCATTTTAGCGCGCAGAGCCTTATGGTTAAAATCTTGGTCTGCGGCACTAGAAACAATCCCCTTCCTACACATACCGAAAATAAAAGAAACACATATTCAGGCCCTACTCTTACTCATGATCACTGGAGCAAAGAAGCTTATTCCAAAAAAATGGAAATAAGCAGACATTCCAAATTTGAATGGCAAACGACAGTTAATAACATTCTAGCACTAGAAAGACTACACTATTATAAGATTAACCAAATAATCATTCATGAGATGATGTTGGCCCAGTGGAGGGGCACTCCTCTGTAACTGACTCCGTCACTCCCCTGAACTCAAGCACTGTATTGTGCCAGGTCCTCGTCCTGATAAGAAAACCCTCCCCCCCCCCTTTTTTTTTTCTCTTTTTCCCACTTTTCTTTTCTTATTCCTCTCTCTTTGTACTCTCTTTAAATACTGTACTCCTACTAGATAGTTCTGATCTAGCTCAGGACACAGCTATGTTTCGATACTTTATTTTGTATTGTGTGATTTGAAATTGTTACAAAATAAGTTTGGTAAAAACAAGGTTGAATCAAAGTACATTGGACTATAATATTGTAGCTGACTCAAGACTGTTTCGCTACATCTCTTTACCATAGAAAGAATTCACTGCACTTATCCGAGATCAAAAATAATTTTGTAAAACATTACTAATTGTTGCCAATGTATTTTATGACATTGAATGTTTATTATTTCTTCTTTATGTATAATTTAATTTTTCTTCACAATAAAGCTTATTGAATAAAAAATAAAAAAAATCTTGGACTGCGGATGTGTCCTCTAAATCCAAGCTTTTGGCTATTCCTTTCAAAGGAAAGACCCTGCTCGGCCCTGACTTGAAAGAGATCATTTCTGACATTGCGGGAGGTAAGGGTCACCTCCTACCTCAGGATAAAACATCTAAGCCAGTGCTTTCCAAACTGTGTGTCGTGACACATTAGTGTGTCAGCAGCAGTGTGTAGGTGTGTCCCTGCCTCAACACAAATTTTTTGGACTTTATCATTTTTTTTTTTTTTGTTTCCGACTTTCTGCCTGCCTGCTACTCATATCATGTGGTTGACACCTATCGGGTCACAGATCATCTTAACCTATTGGCGCAGCTCAACGGGAACTGAAACTATTCCCATTGACTGCTTTGGCAGCACATTGGCTCCTGACTGCACGTGTAGTCTCAATCGGCTCGTAACTGCATGTGTAGTCAGTGAGTGGTACAGCAGTGTGTTTGCAGTGCGGGCAGTAGTTAGTCAGAATCACAGAGCTCTGAGGGTGGCAGCTTAAACACTGAGCTGAAGTCAGAAGTCAGTGTTTTTTGGGGGGGTTTTGCAGCTAGCTCCAAGTAGTGCAATAATATTCCTCTAAATATTCACAAACTGTTCATCCTATCAACCTCAAACATCATATTAAAATAGTAAGTAGCTATTGGTGTTAAACTTTTTTTAATTCTTGCACATACTTACATACTGTTACTTGTAAATACATTTTGTTATTATATAATTTATGTATGTGTCTGTATCTCTTAAAACTAGTTAGTTTAACCTCCTGTTTGCCAGTACAACTGAATTACTGTGTCGCAAAATGATGTAGGTCTAAAAAGTGTGTCACCAACTTGAAAAGTTTGGAAAGCTCTGATCTAATCAAGGGGGTAGACAGAGTAATTTTCGTTCCTTTCGAAATTTCAAGGGAGTCCCCTCTTCCTCTTCCGCTAAACAGGAAGGGAATTTTGCTCTAGCCAAGTCCATCTGGAGACCCAACCAGGCTTGGAATAAGGTAAACAACCCAAGAAGCCCGCTGCTGCCCCCAAAACAGCATGAAGGAGCGGCCCCCGATCCGGGACCGGATCTAGTAGGGGACAGACTTTCTCTCTTTGTCCAAGCATGGATATGAGACGTTCAGGACCCATGGACACTAGAAATCGTGTCTCAAGGGTAAGGTTTCTTCTTTCACGATTGTAGACCAGATAAAAAGAGAGGCTTTCTTACGTTGTGTAAAAGACCTCTCCATTATGGGAGTAATTCATCCCATTCCAAAACAGGGGCAGGGGTTTTACTCAAATCTTTTTGTGGTTCCCAAAAAAGAAGGAACGTTCCGACCCATTTTAGATCTCAAGAGTCTAAACAAATTTCTCAGAGTTCCATCTTTCAAGATGGAGACTATTCGGACAATTCTTCCATTGATCCAGGAGGGTCGATATATGACTACCGTAGACTTAAAGGATGCATATCTTCATATTCCTATCCACAGAAATCATCACAAGTTCCTGAGGTTTGCCTTTCTGGACAAATATTTTCAGTTCATGGCACTTCCTTTCAGACTGTCCACGGCACCCAGGATCTTCACGAAGGTTCTAGGGTCTCTGCTGGCGGTTCTCAGGCCGCGGGGCATTGCAGTGTCGCCTTATCTGGACGATATTCTGATCCAGGCGTCGTCTTATCAGCTGACAAAGTCTCATACTGACATGGTTCTATCCTTTCTAAGGACTCATGGGTGGAAGGTGAATCTAGAAAAGAGTTCACTAATTCCACAGACAAGGGTTCCTTTCCTGGGAACTCTAATAGACTCTATATCCATGAAAATCTTCTTGACGGAAGTCAGAAAGTTAAAGATTCTGAATACATGCCGATCCCTTCAGTCCAATCCTCAGCCATCAGTGGCTCAGTGCATGGAGGTAATTGGATTGATGGTGGCGGCAGTGGACATCATTCAGTTTGCTCGTTTTCATCTCAGACCTCTGCAACTGAGCATGCTCAGACAGTGGAATGGAGATTTTGCAAATTTGTCTCCTCAGATAGATCTGGATCAGGAGACAAGAGACTCTCTTCTTTGGTGGTTGTCGCAGAATCATCTGTCCCAAAGTATGTGCTTCCACAGATCCTCATGGGTGATAGTGACAACGGACGCCAGTCTACTAGGATGGGGTGCAGTCTGGAATTCCCTGAAGGCTCAGGGTGTGTGGACTCGGTCAGAGTCTCTACTTCCAATCAATATTCTGGAGTTGAGGGCAATATTCAATGTGCTTCAGGCTTGGCCTCAGTTGGCTTCGGCCAAATTCATCCGATTTCAGTCGGACAACATCACGAATGTGGCTTACATCAATCATCAGGGAGGAACAAGGAGTTCCTTAGCGATGACAGAAGTATCCAAGATAATTCGGTGGGCGGAGGCTCACTCTTGTTATCTGTCAGCAATCTACATTCCAGGAGTGGACAACTGGGAAGTGGATTTTTTGAGCAGACAGACGTTTCATTTGGGGGAATGGGAACTCCATCCGGAGGTCTTTGCCACCCTGATTGTCAGATGGGACAGGCCGGAGCTGGATCTTATGGCATCTCGTCAGAATGCCAAGCTCCCAAGATACGGATCCAGGTCCAGGGATCCTCAGGCCAAACTGATAGATGCCTTGGCAGTGCCTTGGTCGTTCAACCTAGCTTATGTGTTTCCACTGTTTGCTCTCCTTCCCAGGGTGATTGCTCGGATCAAACAGGAGAGGGTTTCAGTGATTCTCATCGCTCCTGCGTGGCCTCGCAGGACTTGGTATGCCGATCTAGTGGACATGTACTCTCTGCCACCGTGGAAGCTTCCATTGAGGCAGGACCTTCTCATTCAGGGACCCTTTCATCATCCGAATCTAATTTCTCTACAGCTGACTGCTTGGAGATTGAACGCTTGATTTTATCTAAGCGAGGGTTCTCGGATTCGGTCATTGATACCTTTATTCAGGCACGTAAGCCTGTTACGAGAAAGATTTACCATAAGATATGGCATAAATATCTTTATTGGTGCGAATCCATGGGTTACTCATGGAATAAGATTAGGTTTCCTAGGATTTTGTCCTTTCTCCAAGAAGGATTGGAGAAGGGGTTATCAGCAAGTTCCTTAAAGGGACAGATTTCTGCCTTATCTATTTTGCTACACAAACGTTTGGCAGATATTCCGGATGTTCAATCCTTTTGTCATTCTCTGACTTGGATCAGGCCTGTGTTTAGACCTATTGCTCCTCCTTAGAGTTTGAATTTAGTTCTAAAGGTTCTTCAGGGGTTCCGTTTGAACCTATGCATTCCATAGATATTAAGTTGTTATCTTGGAAAGTTTTGTTTTTGGTTGCTATTTCTTCTGCTCGCAGAGTTTCTGAGCTTTCGGTTCTACAATGTGATTCTCCTTACCTTATTGCTCATTCCGATAAGGTAGTGTTAAGTACCAAACCTCGTTTTCTTCCTAAGGTTGTTTCCAACAAAAATATTAATCAGGAAATTATAGTTCCTTCATTATGTCCCAATCCTTCTTCTAAGAAGGAGCGTCTGTTACATAACTTGGACGTGGTCCGTTTTACTTGCAGGCGACTAAAGAATTTCGTCAATCATCTTCATTATTTGTTGTTTTTCTGGAAAACGTAGGGGCAGAGAGCTACGGCTACCTCCCTTTCTTTTTGTCTGAGGAGTATCATCCGTTTTGCATATGAGACTGCTGGACAGCAGCCTCCTGAAAGAATTGCGGTTCATTCTACTAGGGCTGTGACTTCTTCATGGGCATTTAAAAATGATGCTTCAGTTGAACAGATTTGCAAGGCTGCAACTTGGTCGTCTCTTCACACTTTTTCCAAATTTTACAAATTTGATACTTTCTTTCATGTAATTGGCAAGAGTCCATGAGCTAGTGACGTATGGGATATACATTCCTACCAGGAGGGGCAAAGTTTCCCAAACCTCAAAATGCCTATAAATACACCCCCCCCCCACCACACCCACAATTCAGTTTTATAAACTTTGCCTCCTATGGAGGTGGTGAAGTAAGTTTGTGCTAGATTTCTACGTTGATATGAGCTTGGGAGCATGCTGAAGCCCAGTTTTCCTCTCAGAGTGCAGTGAATGACAGAGGGATGTGAAGGGAGTATTGCCTATTGAATGCTATGGTCATCCTATTGGGGATCTATTTCATAGGTTCTCTGTTATCGGTTGTAGAGATCTCTTCTCCTACCTCCCTTTTCAGATCGACGATACTCTTATATACCATTACCTCTACTGATTCTCGTTTCAGTACTGGTTTGGCTATCTACTATATGTAGATGAGTGTCTTTTGGTAAGTATGTCTTATTTTATTTATGACACTCTCAGCTATGGTTTGGCACTTTATATGTAAAGTTCTAAATATATGTTTTATACTTATATTTGCCATGATTCAGGTTAATCAGTATATTTCCTTCATTCAGACTGTCAGTTTCATTTTTTGGGAAATGCATATGAATAAATTTCTCCTGTTAAGTGTGTTCAGTCCACGGGTCATCCATTACTTATGGGATATATTCTCCTTCCCAACAGGAAGTTGCAAGAGGATCACCCTAGCAGAGCTGCTATATAGCTCCTCCCCTCACATGTCATATCCAGTCATTCTCTTGCAACCCTCAACAAAGAAGGTGGTCGCGGGAGGAGTTGGAGTTTTTACTTAATTATTCTTCAATCAAAAGTTTGTTATTTTAAAAGGCACCGGAGTGTGCTGTTTTTCTATCTCAGGCAGTATTTGGAAGAAGAAACTGCCTGCGTTTTCTATGATCTTAGCAGGCGTAACTAAGATTCACTGGCTGTTCTCGACATTCTGAGGAGTGGGGTAACTTCAGAACATGGGAATAGCATGCGGGGTCCCCCGCAAATGAGGTATGTGCAGTACAATATTTTTTGGGAATGGAATTGACTAAGAAAACACTGCTGTTACCCGTATGATGTAAGTACAGCCTTAAATGCAGTAGTAGTGACTGGTATCTGGCTGATGAATGTATGCACAGTAGAGTTATTTTCTAGGGACTAGAATTTGACTGAGAAAATACTGTTAATACTGAAATAATGCTTAAGCCTTATCTGCAGTGGAAGCGACTGGTAGCAGGCTTAGTGATAACCTTGCATGACATTAAAAGAAGTTTGTTTTTAAAACGTTTACTGGCATGTTATTCGTTTTGTGAGGTACTTTGGTGATAAATCCTTTTGGGCATGAATTTTTTCTCTTTTTTTTCCACATGGCTAACGTATATTTCTGCATAGAAACCGTTATATCCGGTCTCCCACTGTTGTAAATGAGTGGGAGGGGCCTTTTTTAGTGCCTTGTTGCGCAGTTAAAATTCTAGCACAGTCTTCCTGCTTCTTCCTCCTTGATCCAGGACGTCTCTAGAGAGCTCAGGGGTCTTCAAAATTCGTTTTTGAGGGAGGTAATCAGTCACAGCAGACCTGTGACAGTGTGTTTGACTGTGATAAAAACGTTAAATCTTAATTTGATATCCGTTTTTTTGGGTACTGAGGGGTTAATCATCCTTTTGCTAATGGGTGCAATCCTCTGCTAATTAATACATTTAAAGAATGGTTGACTATAACTGAATTAGTTCTTTGTTATTCAACTGTGTTTTTAAAAAAGCGCTGCAGCGTTTTTTATATTGCTTGTAAACTTATTGAAGTAATTTCCAAGCTTGCTAGCTTCATTGCTAGTCTGTTTAAACATGTCTGATACAGAGGAATCTGCTTGTTCATTATGTTTAAAAGCCGATGTGGAGCCCAATAGAAATATGTGTACCAATTGTATTGATATTACTTTGAATAAAAGTCAATCTGTACCGATAAAGAAATTATCACCAGACAACGAGGGGGAAGATATGCCGTCTAACTCTCCTCACGTGTCAGTACCTTCGTCTCCTGCTCGGGAGGTGCGTGAGATTGAGGCGCCAAGTACATCAAGACCCTTACAAATCACTTTACATGATATGGCTAATGTTATGAAAGAAGTATTATACAATATGCCTGAGTTAAGAGGCAAGAGCGACAGCTCTGGGTTAAGGACAGAGCGCGCTGATGACACGAGAGCCATGTCTGATACTGCGTCACAATTTGCAGAACATGAGGACGGAGAGCTTCATTCTGTGGGTGACGGTTCTGATTCGGGGAGACCGTATTCAGAAATTTAAAATTTTAAATTTAAGCTTGAGAACCTCCGTGTGTTGCTAGGGGAGGTGTTAGCGGCTCTGAATGATTGTGACACAGTGGCAATCCCAGAGAAATTATGTAGGCTGGATAAATACTATGCGGTACCGGTGTGTACTGACGTTTTTCCTATACCAAAGAGGCTTACAGAGATTATTAGCAAGGAGTGGGATAGACCCGGTGTGCCTTTTTCCCCTCCTCCGATATTTAGAAAATTGTTCCCTATAGACGCCGCCACACGAGACTTATGGCAGACGGTCCCTAAGGTGGAGGGAGCAGTTTCTACTTTAGCCAAGCGTACCACTATCCCGGTGGAGGATAGCTGTGCTTTCTCAGATCCAATGGATAAAAAAATTAGAGGGTTACCTTAAGAAAATGTTTGTTCAACAAGGTTTTATATTACAGCCTCTTGCATGCATTGCGCCTGTCACTGCTGCAGCGGCATTCTGGTTTGAGTCTCTGGAAGGGGCGATTCGCACAGCACCATTGGATGAGTCTTTGAGCAAGCTTAGAACCCTTAAGCTGGCTAATGCGTTTGTTTCGGATGCCGTAGTGCATTTAACCAAACTTACGGCTAAGAATTCCGGATTCGCCATACAGGCGCGCAGGGCGCTATGGCTTAAATCGTGGTCAGCAGATGTAACTTGTAAGTCTAAACTACTGAACATTCCTTTCAAAGGGCAGACCTTATTCGGGCCCGGATTGAAGGAAATTATTGCTGACATTACTGGAGGTAAGGGCCACACCCTTCCTCAGGACAGGGCCAAATCAAAGGCCAAACAGTCTAATTTTCGTGCCTTTCGTACTTTCAAGGCAGGAGCAGCATCAACTTCCTCCGCTCCAAAACAGGAAGGAACTACTGCTCGTTACAGACAGGGTTGGAAAGGCAACCAGTCATGGAACAAGGGCAAGCAGGCCAGAAAGCCTACTTCCGCCCCTAAGACAGCATGAAGACAGGGCCCCCTTTCCGGAGACGGATCTAGTGGGGGGCAGACTTTCTCTCTTCGCCCAGGCTTGGGCAAGAGATGTACAGGATCCCTGGACGTTGGAGATTATATCTCAGGGATACCTTCTGGATTTCAAAACTTCTCCTCCACAAGGGAGGTTTCATCTGTCAAGGTTATCAACAAACCTAGTAAAGAAAGAGGCATTTCTACAATGTGTACAAGACCTCTTAGTGGTGGGAGTGATCCACCCAGTTCCGCGAACGGAACAGGGGCAAGGGTTTTATTCAAATCTGTTTGTGGTTCCCAAAAAAGAGGGAACCTTCAGACCAATTTTAGACTTAAAGATCTTAAACAAATTCCTAAGGGTTCCATTGTTCAAGATGGAAACCATTCGGACCATCCTACCCATGATCCAAGAGGGTCAATATATGACCACAGTGGACTTAAAGGATGCCTACCTTCACATACCGATTCACAGAGATCATTATCGGTACCTAAGGTTTGCCTTTCTAGACAGGCATTACCAGTTTGTAGCTCTTCCCTTCGGGTTGGCTACGGCCCCGAGAATTTTTACAAAGGTTCTGGGCTCACTTCTGGCGGTACTAAGACCACGAGGCATAGCGGTGGCTCCGTACCTAGACGACATTCTGATACAAGCGTCAAGTTTTCAAAATGCAAAGTCTCATACAGAGATAGTTCTAGCATTTCTGAGGTCGCATGGGTGGAAAGTGAACGTGGAAAAGAGTTCTCTGTCACCACTCACAAGGGTCCCTTTTCTAGGGACTCTTATAGATTCTGTAGAGATGAAGATTTACCTGACGGAGTCCAGGTTATTAAAGATTCTCAATGCTTGCCGTGTCCTTCACTCCATTTCAAGCCCATCAGTAGCTCAGTGCATGGAAGTAATCGGCTTAATGGTCGCGGCAATGGACAGAGTGCCATTTGCGCGTCTACATCTCAGACCGCTGCAACTATGCATTCTAAGTCAATGGAACGGGGATTACTCAGATCTGTCCCCTTTGCTAAATCTAGACCAGAAGACCAGAGATTCTCTTCTCTGGTGGTTATCACGGGTTCATCTGTCCAAAGGAATGACTTTTCGCAGACCAGATTGGACGATTGTAACAACAGATGCCAGCCTACTAGGCTGGGGAGCAGTCTGGAACTCCCTGAAGGCTCAGGGATCGTGGACTCAGGAGGAGAAACTCCTCCCGATAAACATTCTAGAATTAAGAGCAATATTCAATGCGCTTCTAGCTTGGCCTCAGTTAGCAACACTGAGGTTCATCAGATTTCAGTCGGACAACATCACGACTGTGGCTTACATCAATCATCAAGGGGGAACCAGGAGTTTCCTAGCGATGTTGGAAGTCTCGAAGATAATTTGCTGGGCAGAGTCTCACTCTTGCCACCTGTCAGCGATCTACATCCCAGGCGTGGAGAACTGGGAGGCGGATTTTCTAAGTCGCCAGACTTTTCATCCGGGGGAGTGGGAACTTCACCCGGAGGTATTTGCTCAACTGATTCATCGTTGGGGCAAACCGGATCTGGATCTCATGGCATCTCGCCAGAACGCCAAGCTTCCTTGTTACGGATCCACGTCCAGGGACCCGGGTGCGGTGCTGGTAGATGCACTAGCAGCCCCTTGGGTTTTCAACATAGCTTATGTGTTTCCACCTTTTCCGTTGCTACCTCGACTGATTGCCGGGATCAAACAGGAGAGAGCATCTGTGTTTCTGATAGCGCCTGCGTGGCCACGCAGGACCTGGTATGCAGACCTGGTCTCTACCCCTGAGGCAGGACCTTCTAATTCAGGGTCCTTTCAACCATCCAAACCTAATTTTTCTGAGGCTGACTGCTTGGAAATTGAACGCTTGATTCTATCAAAGCATGGGTTTTCGGATTCGGTTATTGATACATTAATACAGGCTCGGAAACCTGTTACCAGAAAAATTTACCATAAAATATGGCGTAAATATTTATATTGGTGTGAATCCAAGAGTTACTCATGGAGGAGGGTTAGGATTCCTAGGATATTGTCCTTTCTACAAGAGGGTTTAGAAAAGGGCTTATCCGCTAGTTCACTAAAGGGACAGATTTCTGCTCTGTCTATTCTTTTACACAAGCGTCTGGCAGAGAATCCAGACGTCCAGGCCTTTTGTCAGGCTTTGACTAGAATTAAGCCTGTGTTTAAAACTGTTGCTCCTCCTTGGAGCTTAAACTTGGTTCTTAAAGTTCTTCAGGGTGTTCCGTTTGAACCCCTTCATTCCATTGATATTAAACTTTTATCTTGGAAAGTTCTGTTTTTGATGGCTATTTCCTCGGCTCGAAGAGTCTCTGAGTTATCTGCCTTACATTGCGATTCCCCTTATCTGATCTTTCATTCAGACAAGGTAGTCCTGCGTACTAAACCTGGGTTTTTACCTAAGGTTGTTTCTAACAGGAATATCAATCAAGAGATTGTTGTTCCATCATTATGTCCTAATCCTTCTTCAAAGAAGGAATGTCTTTTGCATAATCTAGACGTGGTCCGTGCCCTGAAGTTCTACTTACAGGCAACTAAAGATTTTCGTCAAACTTCTTCTCTGTTTGTCGTTTACTCTGGACAGAGGAGAGGTCAAAAGGCTTCGGCTACCTCTCTCTCTTTTTGGCTTCGTAGCATAATACGTTTAGCCTATGAGACTGCTGGACAGCAGCCTCCTGAAAGAATTACAGCTCATTCCACTAGAGCTGTGGCTTCCACCTGGGCCTTTAAAAATGAGGCCTCTGTTGAACAGATTTGCAAGGCTGCAACTTAGTCTTCGCTTCATACTTTTTCCAAATTTTACAAATTTGACACTTTTGCTTCTTCTGAGGCTGTTTTTGGGAGAAAGGTTCTACAGGCAGTGGTTCCTTCTGTTTAATGTTCCTGCCTTGTCCCTCCCATCATCCGTGTACTTTAGCTTTGGTATTGGTATCCCATAAGTAATGGATGACCCATGGACTGAACACACTTAACAAGAGAAAACATAATTTATGCTTACCTGTTAAATTTATTTCTCTTGTAGTGTGTTCAGTCCACGGCCCGCCCTGTCTTTTTTTGAGGCAGGTTCTAAATTTTAAATTATAACTCCTGTCACCACTGCACCCTATAGTTTCTCCTTTCTCGTCTTGTTTCGGTCGAATGACTGTATATGACATGTGAGGGGAGGAGCTATATAGCAGCTCTGCTTGGGTGATCCTCTTGCAACTTCCTGTTGGGAAGGAGAATATATCCCATAAGTAATGGATGACCCATGGACTGAACACACTACAAGAGAAATACATTTATCAGGTAAGCATAAATTATGTTTTTTGGCGCGAAAATTACGTTTGTTGACGTTTGACGTCATATCCGGCGTTGTCGTTGAGTTTTCACGTAGTTGCGTCATCTATGATGCTCATGTTTGTTGCAGACGTTTTTGGCGCCAAAAAATTTGTCAATTGTGGGCGTCATACTTGCCGCCAGTTTTTTTGACATTATTTAAGTCTCAGTTTCTTTTTGCTTCTGGTTCCTAGAGGCTTGTTCTGTTTGCATTTTTTCAAATTCCTGAAACTGTCATTTAAGGAATTTGATAATTTTGCTTTATTTGTTGTTTTTTCTATTACATATTGCAAGATGTTGCAATCTGACCCTGTATCAGAATTTACTTCTGGAAAGCTGCTGCCTGATGTCGGTTCTACCAAAGCTAAGTTCATTTGTTGTAAACTTGTGGTAACTGTTCCTCCGGCTGTAGTTTGTGTTAGTTGTCATGATAAACTTTCAAAAGCTGATAATATTTCCATTATTAGTAGTAGTAGTTGTTGTTCCTTCAACATCTAATGTTCAAGATATTCCTGTTAATGTAAGAGAATTTGTTTCTAATTCTATTCAGAAGGCTCATAAATCAGATGAATTTTTAAATGACCGCCAACATTCTGATTTATCTATCTGGTTCAGAAGATTCTGCCTCAGATATTGACACTGACAAATCTTCATATTTTTTTAAGTTGGAGTTTATTTGTTCTTTACTAAAAGAGGTGTTGATTGCATTAGATATGGAGGAGTCTAGTTCTCTTGATATTAAAACCAGTAAACGTTTAAATTCAGTTTTTAGACCTCATGTAGTTATTCCAGAGGTTTTTCCAGTTCCTGATGCTATTTCAGTTGTAATTTCTAGGGATTGGAATAGTTTGGGTACTTCATTTACTCCTTCTTTAAGGTTTAAGAGACTGTACCCTTTGCCGGCTGATAGATTGAAGTTTTGGGGAATAATCCCCAAAGTTGATGGGGCTATCTCTACTCTTGCTAAACGTACTACTATTCCTACGGCAGATAGTACTTCTTTTAAAGATCCTTTAGATAGGAAGCTTGAATCTTTTCTAAGGAAGGCTTATTTATGTTCAGGTAATCTTCTTAGGCCTGCTATTTCTTTGGCTGATGTTGCTGCAGCTTCAACTTTTTGGTTGGAGGCTTTAGCGCAACAAGTACCAGATCATAATGTGTATAGCATTGTTAAGCTTCTTCAACATGCTAATAATTTCATTTGTGATGCCATTTTTGATGTCATTAGAATTTATGTCAGGTATATGTCTTTAGCTATTTTAGCTAGAAGAGCTTTATGACTTCTAAGTCAACATTGCTATCTCTTTCTTTCCAAGGTAATAAATTATTTGGTTCTCAGTTGGATTCTATTATTTCAACTGTCACTGGGGGGAAGGGAGCTTTTTTGCCTCAGGATAAAAAATCTAAGGGTAAATTTAGGGCTGCTAACCGTTTTCGTTCCTTTCTTCAGAATAAGGAACAGAAGCCTGACCCTCCCCCTAATGGAACGGTTTCCAATTGGATGCCTTCTCCAGTCTGGAATGAATCCAAGCCTTTTAGAAAATCAAAACCAGCCCCAAAGTCCGAATGAAGGTGCGGCCCTCATTCCAGCACAGCTGGTAGGGGGCAGATTACGATTTTTCAAAGATGTTTGGATCAGTTCAATTCAAAATCATTGGATTCAGAACTTTGTTTCTCAAGGGTACAGAATAGGTTTCAAGGTAAGACCGCCTGTGAGAAGGTTCTTTCTCTCATGCATTCCAATAAACCCAGTATAGGCTCAGGCTTTTCTGAAATGTGTTTCAGACCTGGAGTCATCTGGGGTAATTGTGCCAGTTCCATATCTGGAACGGGGTCTGGGGTTTTATTCAAATCTGTTCATTGTACCAAAGAAAGAGAATTCTTTCAGACCAGTTCTGGATCTAAAATTTTTGAATCGTTATGTAAGGATACCAACATTCAAAATGGTGACTATAAGGACTATTCTGCCTTTTGTTCAGCAAGGGCATTATATGTCCACAATAGACTTAAAGGATGCATATCTTCATATTCCAATTCATCCAGATCACTATCAGTTCCTGAGATTCTCTTTTCTAGACGAGCATTACCAGTTTGTTGCTCTTCCTTTTGGCCTAGCAACAGCTCCAAGGATCTTCTCAAAGGTTCTCGGTGCCCTTCTCTCTGTAATCAGAGAGCGGGGTATTGCGTTGTTTACTTATTTGGACGATATCTTGGTACTTGCTCAGTCTTTACATTCTGCAGAATCTCACACAAATCAACTTGTGTTGTTTCTTCAAAAACATGGTTGGAGGATCAATTTACCAAAAAGTTCCTTGATTCCTCAGACAAGGGTAACCTTTTTGGGATTCCAAATAGATTCAGTATCCATGACTTTGTCTCTAACAGACAAAAGACGTCTGAAATTGGTTTCAGCTTGTCGGAACCTTCAGGTTTCTCTGACTCAGTGATCAATACTATGTTGCAGGCTCGTAAATCTGTGTCTAGAAAGATTTATTACCGAGTTTTGAAGACTTACATTTCATGGTGTTCCTCTCATAAGTTCTCTTGGCATTCTTTTAGAATTCCTAGAATTTTACAGTTTCTTCAGGATGGTTTGGATAAGGGTTTGTCTGCAAGTTCCTTGAAAGGACAAATCTCTGCTCTTTCTGTTCTGTTTCACAGAAAAATTGCTAATCTTCCTGACATTCGTTGTTTTGTACAGGCTTTGGTTCGTATCAAGCCTGTCATTAAGTCAATCTCTCCTCCTTGGAGTCTTAATTTGGTTTTGAGAGCTTTACAGGCTCCTCCGTTTGAGCCTATGCATTCTCTGGATATTAAGTTACTTTCTTGGAAAGTATTGTTTCTTTTGGTTATCTCTTCTGCTAGAAGAGTTTCTGAATTATCTGCTCTTTCTTGTGAATCTCCTTTTCTGATTTTTCTTCAGGATAAGGCGGTTTTGCGGACTTCATTTAAATTTTTACCTAAGGTTGTGAATTCCAACAACATTAGTAGAGAACTTGTTGTCCCTTCGTTGTGTCCTAATCCTAAGAATTCTTTGGAAAGATCTTTGCATTCTTTGGATGTCGTAAGAGCTTTGAAATATTATGTTGAAGCTACTAAAGATTTCAGTAAGACTTCTAGTCTATTTGTTATCTTTTCTGGTCCTAAGAAAGGTCAGAAGGCTTCTGCTATTTCTTTGGCTTCTTGGTTAAAACTTTTGATTCATCATGCTTATGTGGAGTCGGGTAAATCCCCGCCTCAGAGGATTATGGCTCATTCTACTAGGTCAGTTTCTACTTCCTGGGCTTTTAAGAACGAAGCTTCTGTTGATCAGATTTGCAAAGCAGCAACTTGGTCTTCTTTGCATACTTTTACTAAATTCTACCATTTTGATGTTTTCTCTTCTTCAGAAGCAGTTTTTGGTAGAAAAGTTCTTCAGGCAGCTGTTTCAGTTTGATTCTTCTGCTTATAATTTCAGTTTTTTTCATTATAAGAATAAAACTTTTTGATTTGGGTTGTGGATTCTTTTTTCAGTGGAATTGGCTGTCTTTATTTTTATCCCTCCCTCTCTAGTGACTCTTGCGTGGAGTTCCACATCTTGGGTATTTGCTATCCCATACGTCACTAGCTCATGGACTCTTGCCAATCACATGAATGAAAACATAATTTATGTAAGAACTTACCTGATAAATTCATTTCTTTCATATTGGCAAGAGTCCATGAGGCCCACCCTTTTTATGGTGGTTATGATTTTTTTGTATAAAGCACATTTATTCCAATTCCTTGTTGATGCTTTCGCTCCTTTCTTATGACCCCACTTCTTGGCTATTCGTTAAACTGAATTGTGGGTGTGGTGGGGGGTGTATTTATAGGCATTTTGAGGTTTGGGAAACTTTGCCCCTCCTGGTAGGAATGTATATCCCATACGTCACTAGCTCATGGACTCTTGCCAATATGAAAGAAATGAATTTATCAGGTAAGTTCTTACATAAATTATGTTTTTGCCTCGTCCGAGGCTGTTTTTGGGAGAAAGGTTCTTCAAGCAGTGGTGCCTTCCGTTTAGGTTCCTGTCTTGTCCCTCCCTTTCATCCGTGTCCTATAGCTTTGGTATTGTATCCCATAAGTAAGGATGAAATCCGTGGACTCGTCATATCTTGTAAAAGAAAAGTTAATTTATGCTTACCTGATAAATTTATTTCTTTTACGATATGACGAGTCCACGTCCCACCCTGTTATTTTCTAAGACAGGTCTTTATTTTTGTTAAACTTCAGTCACCTCTGAACCTTGGCTTTTCCTTTCTCTTCCTAACTTCGGTCGAATGACTGGAGTGGGAGGGAAGGTAGGAGCTATATATACAGCTCTGCTGTGGTGCTCTTTGCCTCCTCCTGCTGACCAGGAGGCGATATCCCATAAGTAAGGATGAAATCCGTGGAATCGTCATATCATAAAAGAAATAAATTTATAAGGTAAGCATAAATTTCCTTTTTTATTAAAAAGAGAGAAAAAAGTTTCTTAATTCTGTGTCTTTAAAGGGACAGTAAAGTCATAATTAGACATTCGTGATTCAGACAAAGCATACCATTTTAAACAACTTTCTAATTTACTTCTATTATTTAAAAAGATACTAAACCGACTTTTTTTACTTTCTTGATTCGGAAAGAGCATGCAATTTTAAACAATTTTCTAATTTACTCCTATTAACAATTTTTCTTCGTTCTCTTGTTATCTGTATTTGATAAACAAAAGCTACCCAGGTGCTGAACCTAAAATGGGCCGGCTCCTAAGCTTTCATTCCTTTTTTTCAAATAAAGATACCAAGAGAATAAAGAAAAAAGCATAATAGGGGTAAATTACAAAGTTGCTTAAAATTGCATGTTCTATCCATATCATGAATGAAAAAAATTGGGTTTAGTATCCTTTTAATTTGTTTCCTTCTTTTGTTATCCTTTGTTGAAGGGTTTATTTAGGTTAGTTCAGGAACACACATGGGTGCTAGCTACAGATTGATGCCTACATACATATTCCTATTGTCATTGACTGACTCAATGTGTTTAATTAGTAACTAGTAGTTCATTGCTGCTTCTTCAACAAATGATGACTGACGCAAATTTGAAAATAGAAGTAAACTGGAAAGTTGTTTAAAATAGCATGGTCTACTTAAATCATGAAAGGAAAAAAACATAATTTATGTAAGAACTTACCTGATAAATTCATTTCTTTCATATTGGCAAGAGTCCATGAGCTAGTGACGTATGGGATATACAATCCTACCAGGAGGGGCAAAGTTTCCCAAACCTCAAAATGCTTATAAAAACACCCCTTACCACACCCACAATTCAGTTTAACGAATAGCAAAGTAGTGGGTGATAAAAAAAGGAGTAAAAAGCATCAACAAACGAATCTGGAAATAATTGTGCTTTATACAAAAAAATCATAACCACCATAAAAAGGGTGGGCCTAATGGACTCTTGCCAATATGAAAGAAATGAATTTATCAGGTAAGTTCTTACATAAATTATGTTTTCTTTCATGTAATTGGCAAGAGTCCATGAGCTAGTGACGTATGGGATATCAAATACCCAAGATGTGGAACTCCACGCAAGAGTCACTAGAGAGGGAGGGATAAAAATAACCAGCCATATGCTGAAAAATTATTCCACAACCCAAAATATAAGTTATTCTCATGAAAAAAAGAAAAACTTAAAACATCAGCAGAAGAATCAAACTGAAACAGCTGCCTGAAGAACTTTTCTACCAAAAACTGCTTCTGAAAAACAAATACATAAAAACGGTAGAATTTAGTAAATGTATGCAAAGAGGAACAAGTTGCCACTTTGCAAATCTGATCAACTGAAGCTTCATTCTTAAAAGCCCACGAAGTGGAGACTGATCTAGTAGAATGAGCTGTAATTCTCTGAGGTGGGGCCTGACCCGATTCTAAATAAGCTTGATGAATCAAAAGCTTTAACCAAGAAGCCAAGGAAATAGCAGAAGCCTTCTGACCTTTCCTAGAACCAGAGAATATAACAAATAGACTAGAAGTCTTTCTGAATTTTTTAGTAGCTTCAACATAATATTTCAAAGCTCTCACCACATCCAAACAATGTAAGGATTTTGTCCAAAGAATTCTTAGGATTAGGACACAAGGAAGGGACAACAATTTCTCTACTAATGTTGTTAGAATTCACAACCTTAGGTAAGAACTTAAATGAAGTCAGCAAAACCACCTTATCCTGATGAAAAATCAGAAAAGGAGATTCACAAGAAAGAGTAAAAAGCTCAGAAACTCTTCTGGCAGAAGAGATGGCCAAAAGGAACAACACTTTCCAAGAAAGTAGTTTAATGTCCAAAGAGTGCATAGGCTAATAAATCTTCCTAGAGACAGATTTACGAGCTTGTAACATAGTATCAATAACTGAGTCAGAGAAACCTCTATGACTTAGCACTAAGCGTTCCATACCTTCAAATTTAATGATTTGAGATCCTGATGGAAAAACGGACCTTGAGACAGTAGTTCCAGCCTTAACGGAAGTGGCCAAGGTTGGCAACTGGACATCCGAAGAAGATCCGCATACCAAAACCTGTGGGGCCATGCTGGAGCCACCATCAACACAAATGATTGTTCCATGATGATTTTGGAGATCACTCTTGGAAGAAGAACTAGAGGCGGGAAGATATAAGCAGGTTGATAACACCAAGGAAGTGTCAGCGCATCCACTGCTTCTGCCTGAGAATCCCTGGACCTGGACAGGTATCTGAAAGTTGAGATGAGAAGCCATCAGATCTATTTCTGGAAGACCCCACATCTGAACAATCTGAGAAAACACATCCGGATGGAGAGACCACTCCCCTGGATGTAAAGTCTGACGGCTGAGATAATCAGCCTCCCAATTGTCTACACCTGGGATATGAACCGCAGAAATTAGACAGGAGCTGGATTCTGCCCAAACAAGTATCCAAGATACTACTTTCATAGCTTGGGGACTGTGAGTCCCACCCTGATGATTGACATATGCCACCGTTGTTATATTCTCTGTCTGAAAACAAATGAATGGTTCTCTCTTCAACAGAGGCCAAAACTGAAGAGCTCTGAGAATTGCACGGAGTTCTAAAATATTGATTGGTAATCTCGCCTCTTGAGATTTCCAAACCCCTTGTGCTGTCAGAGATCCCCAGACAGCTCCCCAACCTGAAAGACTCGCATCTGTTGTGATCACAGTCCAGGTTGGCTGAACAAAAGAGGCCCCTTGAACTAAACACTGGTGATTTAACCACCACGTCAGAGAGTGTCGAACATTGGGATTTAAGGATATTAATTGTGATATCTTTGTATAATCCCGGCACCATTGATTCAGCATACAAAGCTGGAGAGGTTTCATGTGAAAACGAGCAAAAGGAATCGCGTCCGATGCTGCAGTCATGAGGCCTAAAACTTCCATGCACATAGCCACTGAAGGGAATGACTGAGACTGAGGTGCCGACATGCTGCAACCAATTTCAAACGTCTCTTGTCTGTTAGAGACAGAGTCATGGACACTGAATCTATCTGGAAACCTAAAAAGGTGACCCTTGTCTGAGGAATCAAGAAACTTTTTGGTAAATTGATCTTCCAACCATGTTTTCGAGGAAACAACACTAGTTGATTCGTGTGAGATTCTGCAGAACGTAAAGACTGAGCTAGTACCAAGATATCGTCCAAATAAGGAAACACCGCAATACCCTGTTCTCTGATTACAGAGAGTAGGGCACCCAGAACCTTTGAAAATATTCTTGGAGCTGTTGCTAGGCCAAATGGAAGAGCAACAAATTGGTAATGCTTGTCTAGAAAAGAGAATCTCAGGAACTGATAATGTTCTGGATGAATCGGAATATGAAGGTAAGTATCCTGCAAGTCTATTGTAGACATATACAGGCCCATTTATCAAGCTCCGTACGGAGCTTGAAGGGCCGTGTTTCTGGCGAGTCTTCAGACTCGCCAGAAACACAACTTATGAAGCAGCGGTCTAAAGACTGCTGCTTCATAACCCTGTCCGCCTGCTCTGAGCAGGCGGACAAGAATCGCCGGAAATCAACCCGACAGCTCCCTGCTGGCGGCCGATTGGCCGCGAGTCAGCAGGGGGCGGCGTTGCACCAGCAGCTCTTGTGAGCTGCTGGTGCAATGTTAAATGCGGAGAGCGTATTGCTCTCCGCATTTAGCGAGGTCTTGCGGACCTGATCCGCAGTGTCGGATCAGGTCCGCAAGCCCTTTGATAAATGGGCCCCATAATGTCCTTGCTGAACAAAAGGCAGAATAGTCCTTATAGTCACCATCTTGAACGTTAGTACTCTTACATAACGATTCAAAATTTTCAGATCCAGAACTGGTCTGAATGAATTTTCTTTCTTTGGGACAATGAATAGATTTGAATAAAACCCCAGACTTTGTTCCTGAAAAGGAACCGGCATGATTACCCCTGAAACCTCCAGGTCTGAAACACACTTCAGGAAGCCTGAGCTTTTACTGGATTTACTGGGATGCGTGAGAGAAAAAATCTTCTCACAGGAGGTCTTACTCTGAATCCTATTTGGTACCCCTGAGAGACAATGCTCTGAATCCATTGATTTTGGACAGAATTTGCACAAACATCCTTGAAAAACCTTAATCTGCCCCCCTACCAGCTGAGCTGGAAAGAGGGCCGCACCTTCATGTGGAATTAGGGGCTGACTTTGGTTTCTTAAAAGGCTTGGATTTATTCCAATATGAGAAAGGCTTCCAATTGGAAACAGATTCCTTGGGGGAAGGATTAGGTTTTTGTTCCTTATTTCGACGAAAGGAACGAAAATGATTAGAAGCCTTAGATTTACCCTTAGGTTTTTTATCCTGAGGCAAAAAAACTCCCTTCCCCCCAGTAACAGTTGAAATAATAGAATCCAACTGAGAACCAAATAAATTATTACCTTGGAAAGAAAGAGATAGTAATCTAGACTTAGATGTCATATCATCATTCCAAGATTTAAGCCACAAAGCTCTTCTAGCTAAAATAGCTAAAGACATGGATCTAACAACAATTTTGATAATATCAAAAATTGCATCACAAATAAAATGATTAGCATGTTGCAGTAAGCGAACAATGCTAGATACGTCAGAATCCAATTCTTGTTGCGCTAAATTCTCTAACAAAAAAGTTGAAGCAGCTGCAACATCAGCCAAAGAAATTACAGGCCTAATAAGATGACCTGGATATTAAAAGGCTTTCCTTAGATAAGATTCAAGCTTCCTATCAAAAGGATCTTTAAAGGAAGTACTATCTTCCATAGGAATAGTGGTTCATTTAGCAAGAGTAGAAATAGCCCCATCAACTTTGGGGATCTTTTCCCAAAACTCTATTGAAATTGCTGGTAAAGGATACAATTTTTTAAACCTTGCAGAAGGATTAAAAGGAGTACCCGGCTTTTTCCATTCCTTAGAAATCATATCAGAAATAACATCAGGAATAGGAAAAACCTCTGGAGTAACCACAGGAGGATTAAAAACAGAATTTAAACGTTTACTGGTTTTAATATCAAGAGGACTAGCTTCCTCAATATCCAAAGTAATTAACACTTCTTTTAACAAAGAACGCATTTACTTCATTTTAAATAAATAAGTAGATTTGTCAGTGTCAATATCTGAGGAAGGATCTTCTGAATCAGATAGATCCTCATCAGAGGTGGATAATTCATTATGTTGTCGGTCATTTGAAATTTCATCAACTTTATGAGAAGTTTTAAAAGACCTCTTACGCTTATTAGAAGGCGGAAATACAGACAAAGCCTTCTGAATAGAATCAGTAACAAATTCTTCATAGGTATATCATGTACATTAGAAGTTGAAGGTACTGCAACCGGCAATGTACTATTACTGATGGACACACTATCTGCATGTAAAAGTTTATCATGGCAACTAATACAAATGACATTAGGAGATATAATCTCCACAATTTTACAACAAATGCACTTAGCTTTGGTAGAACCAATGTCAGGCAGCAAAGTTCCAACAGATACTTCTGAGGCAGGATCCGATTGAGACATCTTGCAGAATGTAAAAGAAAAAACAAAATATAAAGCAAAATTATCAATTTCCTTATATGACAGTTTCAGGAATGGGAAAAAATGCAAATGGAATAGCCCTCTGACATAGAAAAAGGCAAGAGGCAAACAGCAATGGGGCAAATAAATAATGAAAAAAGTTTTGCGCCAAGTATGACGTACAACGTAACTTAACATTTCTTTGTTGCCAACCATTTCCGGAAATGACACACTTGCATCACTAACGACGCAACCCTGTGTGAAACCTCAGCGTCAATTACGACACTGGAAATTACGAACTTGTGTCAACGGATGTGCCTTACGCGCCAAAAATTTCTCGCTCCAAAAATTTCTTGCGCCAAGAATGACGCAATAAAGTGTAGCATTTGGCGCACCCGCGAGCCTAAGTCAGCCCGCAATTTGAAATACAGTAGTCAATTGAAAAAAAGACTAAACCCCAGGTAAGAAAAAAATATTTCTTAATATTAACTTTCCCCAAATATGAAACTGACAATCTGCAAAAGGAAATACATGAACCTGACTCATGGCAAATATAAGTACAATACATATATTTAGAACTTTATATAAATGCATAAAGTTCCAAAACCATAGCTGAGGTGTCTTAAGTAATAAAAACATACTTACCCAAAGACACCCATCCACATATAGCAGATAGCTAAACCAGTACTGAAACAGTTATCAGTAGAGGTAATGGTATATGAGAGTATATCGTCAATCTGAAAAGGGAGGTAGGAGATGAATCTCTACGACCGATAACAGAGAACCTATGAAAAAGACCCCCTTTAGGAAAATCATTGCATTCAATAGGTGATACTCTCCACGTCCCTCTGACATTCTCTGTACTCTGAGAGGAATCGGGCTTCAAAATGCTGAGAAGCGCATGTCAATGTAGAAATCTTAGCACAAACTTACTTCACCACCTCCATAGGAGGCAAAGTTTGTAAAACTGAATTGTGGGTGTGGTGAGGGGTGTATTTATAGGCATTTTGAGGTTTGGGAAACTTTTCCCCTCCTTGTAGGATTGTATATCCCATACGTCACTAGCTCATGGACTCTTGCCAATTACATGAAAGAAATGTGGGTTTCATGTCCCTTTAAAGGGACACTAAACCCAGTTTGTTTTTTTTGTAATTCAGAAAGAGCATGCAATTTTAAGCAACTTTCTAATTTGCTCCTATTATCAATTTTTCTTCATTCTCTTGCTATCTTTATTTGAAAAAGAAGGCATCTAAACTTTTTTTGCTTTCAGTACTCTGGACAGCACTTTTTTATTGGTGGATGAATTTATCCACCAATCAGAAAGGACAACCCAGGTTGTTCACCAAAAATGGGCCGGCATCTAAACTTACATTTGTACATTTCAAATAAAGATACCACGAGAATGAAGAAAATTTGATAATAGGAGTAAATTAGAAAGTTGCTTAACATTTCATTCTCTATCTGAATTACAAAAGAAAAAATGTGGGCACAGTGTCCCTTTAAGGACAAGAATATTACAAGAACTAATTATCCGGAGGAGTAAGTGATCCCTTAAAATTGTATTCACGTCAATATAATCAGCTGCATGTCACTGTGTCCATAGCATTTAGTTAATATTTGCCTTATTTGAGAAAGTATGATGGTCTCCCTTACAGTGACCTTGTTTTGTAAAGCTACTGGTTTGTCACATGCCTCTTCCCTTAAAGGAAAAATAAAATTATTTAAAACTACAATGTACATGAAACACAACAGAGCATAAAGCATTTGTTTTTATGACACATTTAATACAGTTAATTAGTTTTGATTTTGCTATAGCATCTGAAAGGCAACTGGTCAGTTGGGATATTGGTGTATGTTTCACATACTGACCAGTTGCCTTTCACTTCTGGATATTTATTCCTATTTGACATGGTATTACAGCCAATCAGATGCTATACCAAAATCCTATTGAAACTTAGCAAAGTTTGATTCTGTGCTCTACTATAGCTTGACTAACAGCATTATGCTGTGTCTAGGGTTTAAAAACTCGCTGCCATGGAGAGAAATCACACAAAATCTTTGAGATTTTTTCTAGATCTTCTAATATAGCAGTTTTTCCATTAAATACAGAGTCCTACATAGTGAGATAAAAATGTCTTAATGTAAAATTTGTGTTTCTAAATTTATTTGAGGGAACTCGCCGTTCTGACAAGACTTCTTAGATTAACTTACCAGGGCGGTTTTAGTAGGTAAATGTGTAGGTGGTAAATGTGTGTCTCTGAACAGGTTAGTTTTCAAAGAGAGCATTATGCTTTGGAAGGTGGGAGTCTGCCAGAGACCGCAGACTTGTCATATACTATCAGTCAAGCTAAAGCAGAACGTGGGTGTGCTATCTGCTTAGATTCAATAAGGTGGTAGGTAAGATGTGAAGATGTCTTATCTGCCGTATCAGATAAGAACTCCCCAAAATGAGGGGAGGTGGATCAGAATGATAAACATGCACTCGCTGGGGTGCACGAAATGTGTGATAAAGAAAGATCTGCTGTGTGTTCTGCAATACTTTATATGCATTTCATATTTAAAGGGACACTGAACTCACATTTTTTCTTTCATGATTTAGATAGAGCATGTAATTCTAAGCAACTTTCTAATTTACTCCTATTATCAAATTTTCTTCATTCTCTTGCTATCTTTATTTGAAAAAGACGGCGTTTATCCACCAATCAACAAGGATAACCCAGGTTATTCACCAAAAATGGTCCGGCATCTAAACTTACATTCTTGCATTTCAAATAAAGATACCAAGAGAATGAAGAAAATTTGATAATAGGAGTAAATTAGAAAGTTGCTTAAAATGTCATGCTCTATCTGAAGCACGAAAGAAAGAAAAAATGGGTTCTGTGTCCCTTTAAGCATTGTTTACTGCTCCTTTTAATAGTTACATTGATACAGCAGCATTTTTCTCTGCATGAAAGGCTGCTGTTGATAACATGTAATTGAATGTGTAGGGAATCTAATATTCTCCTTTGTAGTTTCGATCTGGGATACAGCATGTCATAAGGCCAAAGCTTATGTTGTTTGTGTCTTCTGCCACCTAGCTGAGAACAGTGGGATCTGAACTCTATTCTGTGTAACTGTGTCAATAATGGATTTATATTTATTTTATTAGTATAATATTTTATTTGTTGTCAATCATAGATTTACCACCAATCATTTTTAGGATAATACTTAATAAATCCTTCATTACCTGGTAAATGTGGCTTTTTTCAAAATTAATATAAAAAAGTAAAATTGTAATAAATCAATGTGATATGTGTAAAGTGTCTTTTCTATTTTTGTAAGTAAAGTAATTTACCAAAATGTTATTATTGACACTTTTATAGACGACTGGGAGCTAGCTGCTGATTGGTGGCTACACATATATACCTCTCGTAATTGGCTCACCCAATATGCTCAGCTAGCTCCCAGTAGGGCATTGCTGCTCCTTCAACAAAGGTTTTAAGAAGAATTAAGCAAATTAGATAATAGAAGTGGGAAATTTGTTTAAAAAGGTATGCTCTATCTGACAAGACCACCTGCTCTAACACTTACTATTCAACTTATATTAAAGCATTATTATGCTCAAAGCCAAATTCCACACTACCAGGCCCATTTATCAAGCTCCGTACGGAGCTTGAAGGGCCGTGTTTCTGGCGAGTCTTCAGACTCGCCAGAAACACAAGTTATGAAGCAGCGGTCTAAAGACCGCTGCTCCATAACCCTGTCCGCCTGCTCTGAACAGGCGGACAGGAATCGCCGGACATCAACCCGATCGAATACGATCGGGTTGATTGACAGCTCCCTGCTGGCGGCCGATTGGCCGCGAGTCAGCAGGGGGCGGCGTTGCACCAGCAGCTCTTGTGAGCTGCTGGTGCAATGTTAAATGCGGAGAGCATATTGCTCTCCGCATTTAGCGAGGTCTTGCGGACCTGATCCGCAGTGTCGGATCAGGTCCGCAAGCCCTTTGATAAATGGGCCTGTACAAGTTTAGCAAAGTATAATAACGTTTGCATTCATTATTTATTTAACTTGCTGTTCATGTTCTTAAAGAGACAGTCTACTCTAGAATTTTTATTGTTTAACAAGATAGATAATCCCTTTTTTATCCATTCCCCAGTTTTGCATAACCAACACGGCTATATAAATATACTTTTTACTCCTGTGATTACCTTGTATCTAAGCCTCTGCAGACTGCCCCCTAATTTCAGTTCTTTTGACAGACTTGCATTGTAGCCGATCAGAGTCATAAATAACTCCACGGGAGTGAGCACAATGCTATCTATATGGCACACATGAACTAACACCTGGTAAAAAAAATTCAAATGCATTCACATAAGAGGCGGCCTTCAAGGGCTTAGACATTACATATGAGTCTACCTAGGTAAGCCTTCAACAAAGCATACCAAGAGAGCAAAGCAAATGCGATAATAAAAGTAAACTGGAAAGTTGTTAAAAATTGCATGTCCTATCTAAATTATGAAAGTTAAAATTTGACTATGCTGTCCCTTTAAGTAAGGTAGCGTTTGCTTGCCTCTACTTCTTAATACACAGTGATTTCTTATATCCATGCAGGAGCTTATTTTTATCTGTCCGTAGTTGGCCAAAGCATAGGAGATAAGATAAGCATACAAAAGAGGCATTATAAAGGGTGAAAAAGCAAAATCTTGCACACTAGTAAAACAATAGTTTAAATGCATTAATGTAATGCAGTGCTTAATTGTTCATATTAAAAGGACATGAAACCCAAAATGTTTCATTTATGATTTAGACAGAACATACAATTTTAATAAAGTTTATACTTTACTTCTATTATTTAATTTGCTTCCTTCTCTTGTTATCCTTTGCTGAAAGGTTTATCTAGGCAAGTTCAGGAGCAGCAAAAAAACTAGTTTCTAGCTGCTAGTTGGTGGCTGAATATATAAACTGATTGTCATTGGCTCACCCATGTGTTCAGTTAGAAACCAGTAGTGCATTGGTGCTCCTTCAACAAATGATACCAAGAGAATGAAACATATTAGATCATAGAAGTAAATTAGAAAGTTGTTTAAAATTGTATTCTCTATCTGAATCATGAAAGAAAATTTTGGGTTTCATGCCCCTTTAACTACTGTTTTAAAAAAAAAAAAAACACATAGCCATTATTTATAAACACAACCTTTGCATTAAATTAATACCTGCATAATACGGATGTGGTGAGTGCTTTAAAGTTTAACCTGCAAGGAGCTAAGGATTTTGACAATCTTGTTCCTTATTTTTATGATTTTCTGGTCCTCGTAAGGGTCCGAAGGCTATGGCAGTTTCTCTAGCCTAAAAATCGTAATCAGGCTTATTTAGTAGCTTGGAAGACTTCGCCTGAGTGAATTACAGCTCATTCTACTAGATCAGTTTCTACTTTATAGGCCTTCAGTAATGAGGCTTCTGTAGAGCAAATTTACAAGGCTGCTACTTGGTCTTCCCTACAAACCTTTACTAAGTTTTGATATTTTGCTTCTTCTAAAGCAGCTTTTTGCAGTGTCTGGTCATTAGTGTTCCTGCCTTAGCTTCAAGTTCCACTTTTTTATGTTGATCTAGTGGACTCCACAGCTTGGGTATTAGATTCCGCATATGGCTTGTGGTTATGAAAGAAAATAAAATGTTTGTTACCCTTTATAATTTATTTTTTTTCCTTGTTGAGAATCCACGAGACCTGACACTTTTTTTATCTTCATTTGCCACACTGTTTTTTTTGTTCCTATCTTTGTCGTAGCCATATGTTAGATTAAAGTGATTGTAAAGTTTAAGGAATTAGTGCCCAGTATCTAAAAATAATCTTAAAAAAGGGGCACTTTAATGAATTAAACTTTACAAAGACACTTCTTTTTTAAATATTTACCATTGTGCTATGATAAACATATTTGACCAATCCGGCTTCCTCCAATCGTTGCGTGCCTCGCGAGCCGGATGCCAAAGGAGGCACACAATGATTGGAGGAAGCCGGATTTGTCATCAATATGCTACATACAGTAGGAGATGCGGGCAGAGGATAGGCCGTATGTTTACCATAACTTAATGGTAAATATTTTAAAAAACAAGCGTTTTTGTAAAGTTGAATGAATTAAAGTGCCCCTATTTTTAAGATTATTTTTTAGATACTGGGCACTAATTCCTTAAACTTTACAATCACTTTAAGGGAAGTGGGAGGGATTGAAATCTGTTGGGTATTTTTTTGCATTCTCCTAGTGGACTGGAGTTTACTCCCATATGTTATGACTGGTGGACTCTTACCACCATGAAAGAAATGAATTTATCAGGTAAGCATAACTGTTATTTCTTTCTAATGACACGGTGAGTCCACAGATCATCATTATTACTGTTGGGAATATTACTCCTGGCCAGCAGGAGGAGGCAAAGAGCATCACAGCAAAGCTGTTAAGTATCACTTCCCTACCCACAAACTCGAGTCATTCTCTTTGCCTCTAGTGCAAGGAGGAGGTGAAGTAATTGGGTGTCTGTTAAAGATTTCTTCTATCAAGATTTTTTTGCTTTGAAGTCAGGGCAGTATTGTTCTGATCTTCCATCGCTTTTGGGTATAGCTGTACTCCACGTTAGTCTCTTCAGTAGGGCTGTGGTAGCTTTTAAGCAGTTGGGAACTTGTGAGTAAGTTTACTGTCTTTCTTTTTTCTACAGGCCTCTGTGAGGAGCAACATCCTCTCACGCTGGGTAGGCTGTCCCCCTGCCGGACGGCTGGATGCAGGTAAGTGCTCAGTCTTCTATAATTTGGGGGACTTGCACTTCAGAATATAGACTGCATTTTTTAGGACACATATATATATATATCCTGGGGTAGGATATTTCAAGCAGGGTGCAGGCACTGGTGACCAATAGAGACTAGGGGTAATACCTTATAGAGTATTCCCTGTTTATGATATAAGGCTCATTTGGGGTTAATTAATTTTTGGGCTAGTGTATGGAGGGAAAATGAGTGGAGTGTTTCTCATGTTTTTTTCCTGAGCCCCTGTATATTTGTTTTATGGCTACTTCATCCTACTATTCAGAATGTTATCCTTAGAGAGTGTGCGCTCTTTAATTGCTGAGCGGCGCAGTGCTGGGCTTCCTTCAGATGTTCACTATGTGTAGTGTTTTAAATATCACTTTATTTACTGTCTGCCGGAGCAGGTCCATTCAATGGGGTCTATGACAGGATGAGGCGTGTGAGAATTATGCTGCACACTGCATCTCTGTCCGCTTGTGTAGTTAGTTGACTTCTTCGTTGTGGGGAACCGCCATTTTCGGCTTTCTTTCTAAGCCGGTCATTGGCCACGGCCCCTTGTCTCCAAAGAAAATGATAGTGCATTTTCTTTGGAAGGCTCATACAACGCAAGTTGTGAGAGGTCTTTGAAAGGTGAATGGTCTTTGAAAGGTGAATGTCGTTCATGTTAAAATAAGAAGTGTTATTGCAGCTGTTGCTGCGTGTAGTTAGTGATCGTTCAGCTGCCGTTTCATGCATAATGCTGGCATAAGTGCTTCTTATAATTACACAGTCAGGAAGCTCTATCATGTGTTATATTTTATATTTATAGTATTTTGTATTTATTCTGCCATTATATTTTAATTCTATATGTTAATTATATTTTAATTAAACCTCCAGCCTATAGTACACCAGCCTATATGGAGTTAAGTTTGTTGTGCTCTTCCAGCCTATGTGGGCTTATGGCTGGTTGAGGGGCATTTTTTAATACAACCAAACTCTGTTCCTATGTAATTAGGATGACTTTAGTTATATCTTTCAGCTGTCACTCATACTTTTCCTGACAGTTATGATATATTATCAGGACAGGGGTGTTGCTGTGGTTTCTGTGGCAAAATTTTGATATATTTTAATCTCTGAGCCCAATGTCTCCTTGGATGATGCTGTTCAGAACAGCTTCTCCTTTGCATCCCAAGTTTCTCTGTCGTCACATGTAGTGCCCTGCGGTTCATCTGAATCTCCTGGAGGAGTTATTTGCTTGCAGACTTGTCTTCCCAGGTATCTTCGGGTATCTGTGGTGTTATCTGCTTTTCCTGCCTTAAGGGGATATCGCAAGAGGAAATGTATCGAATCAGATAGTAAGGTTTCTGCTCCACTTGTGGCTACACTTATTGCTCCTCTTAGATGAAGAGGATAGTCGGTGACTTCTAAGGGTTAAAGCTCTGTTTCGGACATTGTAATTACTTCATCTGGTGCTGAAGTAGTTCTCTTCAGATCAAGCCTGATCTCCTTTGTGTATTATTTAGGAGGGGTTGGCTACTGGATAAACCTCGGCTCCCCTGTCGTGGTAAATCCTCGGAATCTAGCAAATTTAACGTATACTAGGATTCATCTCTGAAAATTTTTCCTGTTCTCTACCGTGATAGGAGAATTTTCTCAGGTATGGGAGAAGACAAGAATTCCTCTTTCCCCATCTCCTGTCAGTAATAAGCTGTCTCCTTTAAATGTCTGGGCACATGGTGCTTAAAGTAGTAGGGGCCATTGCTTTTTTGGTTAAAAGATCTTCAATCCATATAAAGGATAGATGCTCTTGCAAGGATGGAAGCCTTTATGGACAAGTGCAGCATCTTATTGGTGCGACGCTTGTCTGATTCCATTTGGTTAACTCCATGAGGAGATCTAGGACAGAAAGGCTGTTCGGCCACTTTTTTATTCTGTTCTTTCCTGCGTAACTTCGGCTTCTCCTTTGTCTTCCAAGCAGGAGCAGTCCAAGTCCTCTTGGATACCTAGTCGGTCTTGGATCAGGGGGAGGTAATTATAGAAACCTGCAGCTTATTTTCATCAGCATGTAGGGTTTGCCCTGAGGTGGGCAATCTATCTTCTATGTCCCATGATTATCTGTAGTCCAGATAAGAGGAAGTGCGTTCTTCAAATGTGTTCAGTAGCTAGGTGGTTAACTTGCTTACTTTGCAAGCGGACAGTGGAAAGGATCTTCCACCCTGGGAGTATTGTTCCTGTTCCAGTTTAGGAACAGGGTTTAGTTTCTTTTCCATACTGTTTGTGAAAAAAGAGGGAGCTTTTCCTCCTTATTTAGACAATAAATGTCTGACCAAGTTTTTCAGAGTGCCGTCTTTCAAGAGGGAGACTATCGCTCTATTCTTCTTGGTGCAAGAGGGTCAGTTTATAGCAACCCTAGACTTTAAGTTCCTTTCTCTTGCCTCTCTCTTCAGTCTATTGTTCAGCATTCAGTGTATGGAGGTGATTGGTCTGATACCGTATGAGAGCTCTGCAGTTGTGCATACTCAGATAGTGGAATGGGGATAGCCCGGTTTGTCTCAGTGACTCTAGTTCAGTCGACTAGGGTCTCTTCTCAAGTGGTTTTATCTGGATCTTCGGTCTCGGGTCTCATGCTTAGGAGTTCTTCCTGGGCTTTTGGGACCGCAACTTCTAGCCTGCTGGACTGGGATGTTATGTTGTGGCATAGTGGCTAGCTCTCTGGGCTTGCAAGCAGAAGGTCCAGAGTTCAAATCCACCTTCGGGTGCTGGTTGTTAAATTTGAGGAGTCTGGGACTTGTTGAAGGCGCAGGGTCTTTGGTCATGTGAGAAGTCTGTTCTCTCCTTCATCATTTGGAGTTGAGAACGTGTTACAATGCTCTGATGTTTTGGCCTCAGTTGTCTTTAACCCAGTTTATCGGGTTCCAGTCAGAGAACACAGCCTCTGTGGCTTACATCAACCTTCAGGGAGGAACTCTAGGCTCCATAATCATGTTCAGAATTTTCTGTGGGCGGGTGCTCACAGTTACTGTCTATCTGCCATCCACTTTTCTGGGGGAGTGGGGACTCCATCCGGAAGTGTTCTCCAGGTTATCTACCACATAGGGGTTACCAGATTTGGTTCTGATATTGTCTTGTCAGATCTCCAAGTTCCCAAGTTCGGTTCAAGGTCAAGCGATCCTTTAGCCTTTCGATAGATGCTCTGACAGTTCTTTGGAACTACAGGTTGACATATTCTCCTCTCTGTTTGTTCTCCTTCCGCAGACTCACCGTTTGGTTCACGTGGGAGAGAACATTGGTTTTCTCCTAGCTCCTGCGTGGCCTCACAGGATCTGATAGGCGGATCTAGTTGAGATGCCGTCTCTACCTCTCTGAAACTTCCGTTGAGGAAGGATCTTCTGTTTCATGGGTCCTCCATCTTCATTTTGGTTTCTCTGAATTTGAATGATTGGAGATTAATCACTTGTTTTATAACTAAGCATGGGTTTTCGAAACGGTTTTTGAGATCACGATTCAGGCTCGTAAGCCTTTCGCTAGATAGATTTTCTATAGGATATGGCAGGATCTCAGGGATCTTATTTTTTCTCTAGGTAGACCTTGAGAAGGGGTTAGCTGTTAGTACCCGCAAGGGTCAGGTTTCGGCTTTTTCCATTCTGCTGCTCTAGCGTCTGGTGGAAGTGCCAGAAGTACAATCGTCGCCGCCACTAATAAACATATTAACCCCTAAACCCCCATACTCCCGCATCGCAAACACTAGTTAAATATTATTAACCCCTAATCTGCCGCCCCTAACATCGCCACCACCTACCTACATTTATTAACCCCTAATCTGCCGTCCCCAACGTCGCCGCAACTATACTAAAGTTATTAACCCCTAAACCTAAGTCTAACCCTAACACCCCCTAACTTAAATATAATTAAAATAAATCTAAATACAAATTCCTATCATTACCTAAAAAATTCCTATTTAAAACTAAATACCTATAAAATAAACCCTAAGCTAGCTACAATATAACTAATAGTTACATTGCAGCTTTGTATTTATTTTAACTAGGTAGAATAGTTACTAAATAGTTATTAACTATTTACTAACTGCCTAGCTAAAATAAATACAAATTTACCTGTAAAATAAAACCTAACCTAAGTTACAATTAGGGCTGGGCAAAAAAGAAATTGTGATTTTTTTTTTAAAAAAAACGCGATTGCGATTTAATCACGATTTTCTTATAATTGACTATAACACCTTCATTTTGCATTATAAAGTTTATTTAACACTACAGAATGTTAATGTACATGTTTCTCAATGTCCAATACACTCTTGGAGCATAAAAATACAAACCACAAAATAGTTAAAATAAAATTTGCTGCCTGTCATGTGATTAAATAGTAGCCACTAGCCAGTTATTAGGAATCCATTACAGGCATATAGCAGTAGGGGTGGGGGGCTGCTCCTATCAGAAATGCTGTGCCTTGCTGATATAAAATACATTGTAGATGCAGTTAAGTTAACCCAGCAGCAGAGGGGACTGCAGTTTTAGCCTTTTTGGGAGCCGTGCGGTTAACTGCATCTGCTATGTATTTAAGCCGTTTCTCAGAGAACAGAAGATTGTGTGGGAGGTTCCATAATGTTTACATACCCTAAGTTTCAGACTGCAGACGTCCCTAGGGGGAAATATAAGTAAGTGGCTTTCTCTGCTCTTCATTCCTGCATGGGCTCTGCTTTTAGATTTCTAGATTGATCGGCTGCTTATGAAAACAGAAAGTGAAAGTAAAAGAGCCATTTTACAAATGTGTGCTAAAAGCAACCACTAGATGGAGCTGGTTTGCAAGAAATCACAAATAAATCAATCCATTACAGCCACTTCTAAAGGAATTTTTTTATGTAGGAAAAAATTGTGACTCCTCGCGGTTTTAAAATCGCGGCAATTAATTGCGGTTTTAAAATCGCGGCAATTAATTGCGGTTTTAAATCGCATATGCGATTAATCGTGCAGCCCTAGTTACAATAACACCTAACACTACACTACAATTAAATAAAATTTGCTAAATTACCAAAAAAAAAACAAACACTAAATTACAGAAAATAAAAAACAAATTACAAGATCTTTAAACTAATTACACCTAATCTAATAGCCCTATCAAAATAAAAAAAGCCCGCCCAAAATAAAAAAAACCCTAGCCTACAATAAACTTCCAGTAGCCCTTAAAAGGGCTTTTTGCAGGGCATTGCCCCAAAGAAATCAGCTCTTATACCTGAAAACAAAAATACAAACAACCCCCCCAACAGTAAAACCCACCACCCAAACAACCAACCCCTCAAATAAAAGCCTAACTAAAAAAACCTAAGCTCCCCATTGCCCTGAAAAGGGCATTTGGATGGGCATTGCCCTTAAAAGGGCATTTAGCTCTATTGCAGCCCAAAGGCCTAACCTAAAAAATAAACCCACCCAATACACCCTTAAAAAATCCTAACACTAACCCCCGAAGATTCACTTACCGGGAGAAGTCTTCATCCAAGCGGCAAGATGTCCTCAACAAAGCTCGCATTCTATTGGCTGATTGGAACAGCTAATAGAATGCAAGCTCAATCCTATTGGCTGATTGCATCAGCCAATAGGATTTTTTCAATCTTAATTCTGATTGGCTGATTCAGCCAATCGGAATCTAAGGGACGCCATCTTGGATGACGTCATTTAAAGGAACCTTCATTCGTCGTTAACCATCGAAAGAAGAGGATGCTCCGCGCCTGATGTCTTGAAGATGGAGCTGCTCCGCGTCGGAAGGATGAAGATAGAAGATGCCGCCTGGATGAAGACTTCTGCCCGTCTGGAGAACCACTTCTGTCCTTCTGGAGGACCACTTCTGCCGGCTTCGTTGAGGCCATCTTGCCGCTTGGATGAAGAGTTTTCCCGATAAGTGAATTTTATGGGGTTAGTGTTAGGATTTTTTAGGGTGTATTGGGTGAGTTTATTTTTTAGGTTAGGCCTTTGGGCTGCAATAGAGCTAAATGCCCCTTTAAGGGCAATGCGCATCCAAATGCCCTTTACAGGGCAATGGGGAGCTTAGATTTTTTTAGTTAGGCTTTTATTTGGGGGGTTGGTTGTGTGGGTGGTGGGTTTTACTGTTGGAGGGGTTGTTTGTATTTTGTTTTACAGGTAAAAGAGCTGATTTCTTTGGGGCAAAATGCCCTTTTAAGGGCTATTGGTAGTTTAGTTTAGGCTAGTAATTTAGTGTTTGTTTTTTTTGGTAATTTAGCTAATTTAATTTATTTAATTGTATTTAATGTAGGGAATTTATTTACTTGTAGTGTAGTGTAAGGTGTTATTGTAACTTAGGTTAGGTTTTATTTTACAGGTAAATTTGTATTTATTTTAGCTAGGTAGTTATTAAATAGTTAATAACTATTTAGTAACTATTTTCCCTAGTTAAAATAAATACAAACTTGCCTGTAAAATAAAAAATAAACCCTGAGGTAGATACAATGTAACTATTAGTTATATTGTAGCTAGCTTAGGGTTTATTTTATAGGTAAGTATTTAGTTTTAAATAGGAATAATTTAGGTAATGTTAGTAATTTGCATTTAGATTTATTTAAATTATATTTGTTAGGGGGTGTTAGGGTTAGACTTAGGTTTAAAGAGTTAATAAATTTAGAATAGTGGCGGCGACGTTGGGGACGGCAGATTAGGGATTACAAAGGTAGGTGGCGGCGATGTTTGGGGCAGTAGATTAGGGGTTAATAAATATATTGTAGGTGGCGGCGATGTCCGGAGCGGAAGATTAGGGGTTAATAAGTATAATGTAGGTGGCGGCGATGTTAGGGACAGCAGATTAGGGGTTAATAATATTTAACTAATGTTTGTGAGGCGGGAGTGCGGCTGTTTAGAGGTTAATATGTTTATTATAGTGGTGGCGATGTCCGAAGCGCCAGATTAGGGGTTAAAAATGTTATTATAGTGCTTGCGATGCAGGAGGGCCTCGGTTTAGGGGTTAACAGGTAGTTTATGGGTGTTAGTGTACTTTTTAGCACTTTAGTTATGAGTTTTATGCTACATCTTTGTAGCGTAAAACTCATAACTACTGACTTTAAAATGCGTTAAGAATCTTGGCAGTGGAGGGTGTACCGCTCACTTTTTGGCCTCCCAGGACAAACTCGTAATACTAGTGCTATGCAAGTCCCATTGAAAAAAACCTTTACGAAATTTACGTAAGTTGGTTTGCGGTAAGGCCAAAAAAGTGTGCCGTACACCTATACCTGCAAGACTCGTAATACCAGCGGGCGTAAAAAAGCAGCGTAAGGACCTGTTAACGCTGCTTTTTTACCTTAATGCACAACTCGTAATCTAGCCGTAAATTATTATCTTGGAAAGTTTATTTTCTTCTGCTCGTAGGGTTCCGAACTCTCAGCTTGCAGTGTGGTTTTCCTTATCTCGTATTTTGGGCAGATAAGGCAGTCCTTCGTACATTTTTTTGGTTTTCTTCTTAAAGTGAAAGTAAATCCTAGCGTTTTTCAAACGCTAGGATTTACTATTGAAACAAATAAAGGGGACTTTCATTCATGCTGTACAAGGTAAACACAGTGATCGATTGAATCAAATAAATGAGCTTTCTACATGAAGTATCTTATACTTCATGAATGAAAGTCCCCTTTATTTGTTTCAATAGTAAATCCTAGCATTTGTAAAACGCTAGGATTTACTTTCACTTTAAGGTAGTTTCGGACAGAGTTTTTAATCAATAACTTTTTGTTCCTTCTCCCTGTCCTAATCCTTCTTCTCATAAAGAACGTCTGTTGCACGACTCAATTGTTGTGTGGGCCCTTAGATTTTATCTACAGGCTACAAAAGTCTTCTGTATTGTCTGTTGCTTTTCTGGATAGTCATAGTGGCCAGAAAGCTTCTGCCACTTCTCTTTTTCTCTGGTTGAGAAGTGTTATTCTTGGGGTTTATGAGTCTGCTGGACAGCTACCTCCTGAGAGAATTACAGCTCACTCCGTATTTTCATACATACATTTATAAAAGATCTAGGTCTATATATATATATATAATATATTATTTATATGTGTGTGTGTATATATGTCTGTTGTGTGTATCTATATGTGTGTGTGTACATATATTATAACTGGACATAAAAAAAGTAATAGTTCAGTCCGTTCAGTGTTAAACTTAAACTACACACTCACATATACCTATAAACTATATATTAGATAAGTGTTTCACTACCCTAAGTGTTTCCTCATGGAAAGTGTTTTTCATTCATTTTCCCCTTTAAAACTGAAAGAAAAAAAACCACTGGGAGAAGTCTAGCCCCCTGTTCAGCTCCAACACACATTATTTCACTTTTCCTAAATTCTTTGGTCCTCATATTTTAGCTATAGCATAATAATGACACATGTTGTGAATTAAATAATAAAAGTCTTTGATGACAGAAGTTTGTTACAGAAAGTTTCCCTGTGTTATTTTTATGGCCAAGTGAGACAGAATTTACAGGGAGCTGAAATCATTGTAGCTAATTAGTTGAATGGCCCTATTATTTATCCAGGGACACGTAGTACAATAATTGCTATTGCAGGTTTGAAACATCTCGGGGATATTAATTCCAAAGCCTTCATGTCATCTCAGTACAGTAAAACTTCCTAATGGTACCCTGAAGGTGCATAATCTCATTTTAAAAGTACTTCTTTTTTTTCTGGACGAACTGGCAGAATCTCTTTCCATTAAAAAAAAAAAAAAAAAAGACAAGAAATGTTAACATTTTTTTATTTGTATTATTTTTCAGCATGTGATCTTTTACAGCTAAGCTCATCTTCAGTGTGCCCCCCCCCCCCTCAAGTGTATATGAGGAATCCCATTTAATCTGGTGGATAAATGCAATGGGTGTGGTATATGCTAACTGAACAGTTGTAGAAAACAGGTGGCAGTTTAATAATGCATAGTGCTAATTCAGAAATCTCTTAAATTTTAGAATGGGATCTGCAAAGCTTAATCATGCAGATTTTAATCTTTAAAGCAGAAGATGTGGAATGAATATTTTTTTTAGCTAGATTAAGAATAATATGTAAATATATTAATTAAAGGTACAGTCAAGTCCAAAAAAAAACTTTCATAATTCAAATAGGGCATATAATTTTAAACGTTGTAATTTATTTTTATTACCAATTTCGCTTTGTTCACTTGGTATTCTTAATTGAAAGCTAAACCTAGGAGGTTCATATGCTAATTTCTTAGACCTTAAAAGCCTCCTCTAAGCCTCCTCTAATTTTGACGGTTTTGCACCACTAGAGGGTGTTAGTTCATGTGTTTCATATAGATAACATTGAGCTCACGGACATGAATTTACCTAGGAGTGAGCACTGATTGGCTAAAATGAAAGTCTGTCAAAAGAACTGAAATAAGGGGGCAGTTTGCAGAGGCTTAGATACATGGTAATTGCAGAGATAAAAAGTGTATTATTATAACTGTGTTGGTTATGTTAAACTTGGGAATGGGTAATAAAGGGATTATCTATCTTTTTAAACAACAACATTTCTGGTGTTGACTGTCCTCTAAAGGAGTAGGTCATGATCTTGGGATCTTCTTTCTTACAATTACCACAGGGATTATCTATTAGTGATTTATACCATCATCCTTTATTTAGCTGATCTAAATGTTACTGCTAGAGCATCTTAGGACAGGTGACTATTTACATTGTGGTTAAGATAAGGGTTAAATTTCAAAGGGAACTGCAATGCAGTATGAGGGAGTTTACAGGAGTTTGCATGCATTATATTAATGCAAGGCCAATATTGCAGTTGCCTCTACAATGTCACATTTCATGGTTATATCTTGGCCACAACATAGTCACACATGCGATATTATAGACTAGACAATATTTTGTTAATGAACCTCAAAACCCTAAGCCAGAGCTTTCTACATGCACATGTGGTCATATTGTGCCATAAGTTTGATTCTGCAAATTCTCTTCCAGCAACTGTGTGACCTTTTTTTGTCCACAAACTATGGCCATCATGATCAGCATTATCTTTAGCACTTTGAGCTTTAAAAACACTTTAGCTATGGGCTGTGATTTAGTACCCTCTAGAAAGTCATTGATAGCCCTTAATTTACTTTCTTTCATGTAATTAGCAAGAGTCCATGAGCTAGTGACGTATGGGATATACATTCCTACCAGGAGGGGCAAAGTTTCCCAAACCTCAAAATGCCTATAAATACACCCCTCACCACACCCACAAATCAGTTTTACAAACTTTGCCTCCTATGGAGGTGGTGAAGTAAGTTTGTGCTAGATTCTACGTTGATATGCGCTCCGCAGCAGGTTGGAGCCCGGTTTTCCTCTCAGCGTGCAGTGAATGTCAGAGGGATGTGAGGAGAGTATTGCCTATTTGAATTCAATGATCTCCTTCTACTGGGTCTATTTCAGAGGTTCTCGGTTATCGGTCGTAGAGATTCATCTCTTACCTCCCTTTTTCAGATTGACGATATACTCTTATATATACCATTACCTCTACTGATTCTCGTTTCAGTACTGGTTTGGCTTTCTACTACACGTAGATGAGTGTCCTGGGGTAAGTAAGTCTTATTTCTCTTGTTAAGTGTGTTCAGTCCACGGGTCATCCATTACTTATGGGATATATTCTCCTTCCCAACAGGAAGTTGCAAGAGGATCACCCAAGCAGAGCTGCTATATAGCTCCTCCCCTCACATGTCATCCAGTCATTCTCTTGCAACCCTCAACAAAGAAGGAGGTCGCGAGAGGAGCTGGAGTTTTTACTTAACTATTCTTCAATCAAAAGTTTGTTATTTTAAATGGCACCGGAGTGTGCTGTTTTTCTATCTCAGGCAGTATTTGGAAGAAGAAACTGCCTGCGTTTTTTTTCTATGATCTTAGCAGGCGTAACTAAGATCCACTGGCTGTTCTCGACATTCTGAGGAGTGGGGTAACTTCAGAAACTGGGAATAGCATGCGGGGTCCTTCGCAAATGAGGTATGTGCAGTACTTTATTTTCTGGGAATGGAATGGACTAAGAAAATACTGCTGTTACCGTTTGATGTAAGTACAGCCTTAAATGCAGTAGTGGCAACTGGTATCAGGCTGATAAATGTATGCGCAGTCGAGTTATATTCTAGGGACTAGAATTTGACTGAGAAAATACTGTTAACACTGAAATAATACTTAAGCCTTCTCTGCAGTGGTAGCGACTGGTAGCAGGCTTAGTGATAGCTTTGCATGACATTGAAAAATGTTTTTTAGTAAAACGTTTACTGGCATGTTATTCGTTTTTGTGAGGTACTTTGGTGATAAATGGCTTTGGGCATGATTTTTTTCCACATGGCTAACATATTTTCTGCATGGAAACCGTTATATCAGGGCTCCCACTGTTGTGATTGGAGTGGGAGGGCCCTTGTTTTAGCGCCTTGTTGCGCAGTTAAAATTATTGCACAGTCTTCCTGCTTCTTCCTCCTTGATCCAGGACGTCTCTAGAGAGCTCAGGGGTCTGCAAATTTCATTTGTGAGGGAGGTAATCAGTCACAGCAGATCTGTGACAGTGTGCTGACTGTGATTAAAAGCGTTAAATCTTAATTGATATCTGTTTTATCCGTTTTGGGTATTGAGGGGTTAATCATCCTTTTGCTAATGGGTGCAATCCTCTGCTAATAATACACTTCTTGTTAAGAATTGTTTAATTATATCTGTATTTTTGAAGCGCTGCAGCGTTTTTTATATTGCTTGTAAACTTATTGAAAGTGATTTCCAAGCTTGTTAGTTTCATTGCTAAGTCTGTTTAAACATGTCTGATTCAGAGGAAACTGTTTGTTCATCATGTTCAAAAGCCAATGTGGAGCCCAATAGAACGATGTGTACCAATTGTATTGATATTGCTTTGAATAAAAGTCAATCTGTACCGATAAAGAAGCTATCACCAGACAACGAGGGGGAAGTTATGCCGCCTAACTCTCCTCACGTGTCAGTACCTGCGTCTCCCGCTCGGGAGATGCGTAGGATTGAAACACCTAGTACATCTAGGCCCTTACAAATCACTTTACATGATATGGCTAATGTTATGAAAGAAGTATTATATAATATGCCCGAATTAAGGGGCAAACGCGATAGCTCTGGGTTAAGGACAGAGCGCGCTGATGACACGAGAGCCATGTCTGATACTGCGTCACAATTTGCAGAACATGAGGACGGTGAGCTTCATTCTGTCGGTGACGGTTCTGATCCGGGGAGACCGGATTCAGAAATTTCAAATTTTAAATTTAAGCTTGAGAACCTCCGTGTGTTACTAGGGGAGGTATTAGCGGCTCTGAAAGATTGCGACACGGTGGCAATTCCAGAGAAATTGTGTAGGTTGGATAGATACTATGCGGTACCGGTGTGTACTGACGTTTTTCCTATACCAAAAAGACTTACAGAAATTATAAGTAAGGAGTGGGATAGACCCGGTGTGCCTTTTTCCCCTCCCCCGATATTTAGAAAAATGTTCCCTATAGACGCCACCACACGAGACTTATGGCAGACGGTCCCTAAGGTGGAGGGAGCAGTTTCTACGTTAGCCAAGCGTACCACTATCCCGGTGGAGGATAGCTGTGCTTTCTCAGATCCAATGGATAAAAAATTAGAGGGTTATCTTAAGAAAATGTTTGTTCAACAGGGTTTTATATTGCAGCCTCTTGCATGCATTGCGCCTGTCCCGGCTGCAGCGGCATTCTGGTTTGAGTCTCTGGAAGAGGCGATTCGCACAGAGCCGTTGGATGAGGCTTTGAGCAAAGTTAGAACCCTTAAGCAAGCTAATGCGTTTGTTTCAGATGCTGTAGTACATCTAACCAAACTTACGGCTAAAAATTCCGGATTCGCCATACAGGCGCGCAGAGCGCTCTGGCTTAAATCCTGGTCAGCGGATGTAACTTCCAAGTCTAAGCTACTTAACATTCCTTTCAAAGGGCAGACCTTATTCGGGCCCGGCTTGAAGGAAATTATAGCTGACATTACGGGAGGTAAGGGCCACGCCCTTCCTCAGGACAGGGCCAAACCAAAGGCCAAACAGTCTAATTTTCGTGCCTTTCGTAACTTCAAGGCAGGAGCAGCATCGACTTCCTCCGCTCCAAAACAGGAAGGAACTACTGCTCGTTACAGACAGGGTTGGAAAGGCAACCAGTCATGGAACAAGGGCAAGCAGGCCAGAAAGCCTACTCCCGCCCCTAAGACAGCATGAAGTCAGGGCCCCCTATCCGGAGACGGATTTAGTGGGGGGCAGACTTTCTCTCTTTGCCCAGGCTTGGGCAAGAGATGTGCAGGATCCCTGGACGTTAAAGATTATATCTCAGGGATACCTTCTGGATTTCAAAACCTCTCCTCCACAAGGGAGGTTCCATCTTTCGAGGTTATCGACAAACCTAGTAAAGAGAGAGGCATTTCTACAATGTGTACAAGACCTCTTAATCATGGGGGTGATCCACTCAGTTCCGCGATCGGAACAGGGACAAGGATTTTACTCAAATCTATTTGTGGTTCCCAAAAAAGAGGGAACCTTCAGACCAATCTTGGACTTAAAGATCTTAAACAAATTCCTGAGGGTACCATCGTTCAAGATGGAAACCATTCGAACCATCCTACCCATGATCCAGGAGGGTCAATATATGACCACGGTGGACTTAAAGGATGCTTACCTTCATATACCGATTCACAAAGATCATTATCGGTACCTGAGGTTTGCCTTTCTAGACAGGCATTACCAGTTTGTGGCTCTTCCCTTCGGGTTAGCCACGGCCCCGAGAGTTTTTACGAAGGTTCTGGGCTCACTTCTGGCGGTACTAAGACCACGAGGCATAGCGGTGGCTCCGTACCTAGACGACATTCTGATACAAGCGTCAAGTTTTCAGAATGCAAAGTCTCATACAGAGATAGTTCTAGCATTTCTGAGGTCGCATGGGTGGAAAGTGAACGTGGAAAAGAGTTCTCTGTTACCACTCACAAGGGTTCCTTTTCTAGGGACTCTTATAGATTCTGTAGAGATGAAGATTTACCTGACGGAGTCCAGGTTATCAAAGATTCTCAATGCTTGCCGTGTCCTTCATTCCGTTCCAAGCCCATCAGTAGCTCAGTGCATGGAGGTAATCGGCTTAATGGTCGCGGCAATGGACATAGTGCCATTTGCGCGCCTGCATCTCAGACCGCTGCAACTATGCATGCTCAGTCAATGGAACGGGGATTACTCAGATCTGTCCGGAGACCAGAGATTCGCTTCTCTGGTGGTTGTCACCGGTTCATCTGTCCAAAGGAATGACCTTTCGCAGGCCAGATTGGACGATTGTAACAACGGATGCCAGCCTTCTAGGCTGGGGAGCAGTCTGGAATTCCCTGAAGGCTCAGGGATCGTGGACTCAGGAGGAGAAACTCCTCCCAATAAACATTCTAGAATTAAGAGCAATATTCAATGCTCTTCTGGCTTGGCCTCAGTTAGCAAAGCTGAGGTTCATCAGATTTCAGTCGGACAATATCACGACTGTGGCTTACATCAATCATCAAGGGGGAACCAGGAGTTCCCTAGCGATGTTGGAAGTCTCGAAGATAATTCGCTGGGCAGAGTCTCACTCTTGCCACCTGTCAGCGATTCACATCCCAGGCGTAGAGAACTGGGAGGCGGATTTCCTAAGTCGCCAGACTTTTCATCCGGGAGAGTGGGAACTTCACCCGGAGGTATTTGCTCAACTGATTCGTCGTTGGGGCGAACCGGATCTGGATCTCATGGCATCTCGCCAGAACGCGAAGCTTCCTTGTTACGGATTCAGGTCCAGGGACCCGGGAGCGGTGCTGGTAGATGCATTAGCAGCCCCTTGGGTTTTCAACATAGCTTATGTGTTTCCACCATTTCCGTTGCTACCTCGGCTGATTGCCAGGATCAAACAGGAGAGGGCATCGGTAATTTTGATAGCACCTGCGTGGCCACGCAGGACCTGGTATGCAGACCTAGTGGACATGTCGTCCTGTCCACCATGGTCTCTTCCTCTGAGGCAGGACCTTCTAATTCAGGGTCCTTTCAACCATCCAAACCTAATTTCTCTGAGGCTGACTGCCTGGAAATTGAACGCTTGATTCTATCAAAGTGTGGGTTTTCGGATTCGGTTATTGATACATTAATACAGGCTCGGAAACCTGTGACAAGAAAAATTTACCATAAGATATGGCGTAAATATTTATATTGGTGCGAATCCAAGAGTTACTCATGGAGTAAGGTTAGGATTCCTAGGATATTAGCTTTTCTACAAGAGGGTTTAGAAAAGGGTTTATCCGCTAGTTCGCTAAAGGGACAGATTTCAGCTCTGTCTATTCTTTTACACAAACGTCTGGCAGAGAATCCAGACGTCCAGGCCTTTTGTCAGGCTTTGGCTAGAATTAAGCCTGTGTTTAAAGCTGTTGCTCCTCCGTGGAGCTTAAACTTGGTTCTTAAAGTTCTTCAGGGTGTTCCGTTTGAACCCCTTCATTCCATTGATATTAAGCTTTTATCTTGGAAAGTTTTTTTTTTGATGGCTATTTCCTCGGCTCGAAGAGTCTCTGAGTTATCTGCCTTACATTGTGATTCTCCTTATCTGATCTTTCATTCAGACAAGGTAGTTCTGCGTACTAAACCTGGGTTTTTACCTAAGGTTGTTTCTAACAGGAATATCAATCAAGAGATTGTTGTTCCATCATTATGTCCTAATCCTTCTTCAAAGAAGGAACGTCTTTTGCATAATCTAGACGTGGTCCGTGCTCTGAAGTTCTACTTACAGGCAACTAAAGATTTTAGACAAACTTCTTCTCTGTTTGTCGTTTACTCTGGACAGAGGAGAGGTCAAAAGGCTTCGGCTACCTCTCTCTCTTTTTGGCTTCGTAGCATAATACGTTTAGCCTATGAGACTGCTGGACAGCAGCCTCCTGAAAGGATTACAGCTCATTCCACCAGAGCTGTGGCTTCCAACTGGGCCTTTAAGAATGAGGCCTCTGTTGAACAGATTTGCAAGGCTGCAACTTGGTCTTCACTTCATACTTTTTCCAAATTTTCCAAATTTGACACTTTCGCTTCTTCGGAGGCTGGTTTTGGGAGAAAGGTTCTACAGGCAGTGGTTCCTTCTGTTTAATGTTCCTGCCTTGTCCCTCCCATCATCCGTGTACTTAGCTTTGGTATTGGTATCCCATAAGTAATGGATGACCCGTGGACTGAACACACTTAACAAGAGAAAACATAATTTATGCTTACCTGATAAATTTATTTCTCTTGTAGTGTGTTCAGTCCACGGCCCGCCCTGTCTTTTTAAGGCAGGTTCTAAATTTTAAAATTATAACTCCAGTCACCACTGCACCTTATAGTTTCTCCTTTCTCGTCTTGTTTCGGTCGAATGACTGGATATGACATGTGAGGGGAGGAGCTATATAGCAGCTCTGCTTGGGTGATCCTCTTGCAACTTCCTGTTGGGAAGGAGAATGTATCCCATAAGTAATGGATGACCCGTGGACTGAACACACTACAAGAGAAATAAATTTATCAGGTAAGCATAAATTATGTTTTTCTGTGACACTCTAAACTATGGTTGGGCACTTTTATATAAAGTTCTAAATATATGTGTTCAAACATTTATTTCTCCAACATTGGTGTGTCCGGTCCACGGCGTCATCCTTACTTGTGGGATATCTCTTCCCCAACAGGAAATGGCAAAGAGTCCCAGCAAAGCTGGCCATATAGTCCCTCCTAGGCTCCGCCCACCCCAGTCATTCTCTTTGCTGTTGCACAGGCAACATCTCCACGGAGATGGTTAAGAGTTTTTTGGTGTTTAAATGTAGTTTTTATTCTTCTATCAAGTGTTTGTTATTTTAAAATAGTGCTGGTATGTACTATTTACTCTGAAACAGAAAAGGATGAAGATTTCTGTTTGTGAGAGGAAGATGATTTTAGCAGACAGTAACTAAAATCGATTGCTGTTTCCACATAGGACTGTTGAGATGAAGTAACTTCAGTTGGGGGAAGCAGTTAGCAGACTTTTCTGCTTAAGGTATGACTAGCCATATTTCTAACAAGACGATGTAATGCTGGAAGGCTGTCATTTCCCCTCATGGGGACCGGTAAGCCATTTTCTTAGTCAAACAAACAGAATAATGGGCTTAATATGGGCTAAAAAACTGGTAGACATTTTTATGGGCTAAATCGATTGCTTTATTTGGGCATTTTATTCATATTTATGCTGCCAATTTGCATTTATAAACTTGGGGAACGTTTATTAAACGGCAGGCACTGTGTTAGACACCTTTTCCAGTCAGCGGGCCTTCCTAGTTGTAGACTGAGCCTCATTTTCGCGCCATTACTTCACAGTTGTTTTTTGAGAGCAGGGCATGCAGATGCATGTGTGAGGATCTGAAATTTGCTGGAAAAGCTTCTAGAAGGCGTCAATTGGTATCGTATTCCCCTCTGGGCTTGGTTGGGTCTCAGCAAAGACTATAGCTGGTACTGTATAGGGGTTAAATTTGTAAACGGCTCCGGTTCCGTTATTTTAAGGGTTAAAGCTCTGAAATTTGGTGTGCAATACTATTAATGCTTTAAGACACTGTGGTGATATTTTGGTAATTTTTGAACAATTCCTTCATACTTTTTCACATATTCAGTAATAATGTGTTTTCTGTTTAAAATTTAAAGAAACAGTAACGGTTTTGTTTTAAAACGTTTTTTGTGCTTTGTTGACAAGTTTAAGCCTGTTTAACATGTCTGTACCTTCAGATAAGCTATGTTCTATATGTATGAAAGCCAATGTGTCTCCCCATTTAAATTTATGTGATAATTGTGCCATAGCGTCCAAACAAAGTAAGGACAGTACTGCCACAGATAATGAAATTGCCCAAGATGATTCCTCAGATGAGGGGAGTAAACATGATACTACATCATCTCCTACTGTGTCTACACCAGTTTTGCCCACGCAGGAGGCCCCTAGTACATCTAGTGCGCCAATGCTTATTACCATGCAACAATTAACTGCTGTAATGGATAACTCCATAGCAAATATTTTATCCAAAATGCCTACTTATCAGAGAAAGCGCGATTGCTCTGTTTTAAACAATGAAGAGCAGGAGGGCGCTGATGATAATTGTTCTGTCATACCCTCACACCAATCTGAAGGGGCCATGAGGGAGGTTTTGTCAGATGGAGAAATTTCAGATTCAGGAAAAATTTCTCAACAAGCTGAACCTGATGTTGTGACATTTAAATTTAAATTAGAACATCTCCGCGCACTGCTTAAGGAGGTGTTATCTACTCTGGATGATTGTGACAACTTGGTCATTCCAGAGAAATTATGCAAGATGGACAAGTTCCTAGAGGTTCCGGTGCACCCCGACGCTTTTCCTATACCCAAGCGGGTGGCGGACATAGTAAATAAGGAGTGGGAAAAGCCCGGCATACCTTTTGTTCCCCCCCCTATATTTAATAAATTATTTCCTATGGTCGATCCCAGAAAGGACTTATGGCAGACAGTCCCTAAGGTCGAGGGGGCAGTTTCTACTCTAAACAAACGCACTACTATTCCTATCGAAGATAGTTGTGCTTTCAAAGATCCTATGGATAAAAAATTGGAAGGTTTGCTTAAAAAGATTTTTGTACAGCAAGGTTACCTTCTACAACCCATTTCGTGCATTGTTCCTGTCACTACAGCAGCGTGGTTCTGGTTCGAGGAACTAGAAAAGTCGCTCAGTAGAGAGACTCCATATGAGGAGGTTATGGACAGAGTTCACGCACTTAAATTGGCTAACTCTTTTATTTTAGATGCCGCTTTGCAATTAGCTAGATTAGCGGCGAAAAATTCAGGGTTTGCTATCGTGGCGCGCAGAGCGCTTTGGCTAAAGTCTTGGTCAGCGGATGTGTCATCCAAGACAAAATTGCTTAACATCCCTTTCAAAGGTAAAACTCTATTTGGAACAGAATTGAAAGAGATTATTTCAGACATCACTGGGGGAAAGGGCCACGCCCTTCCACAAGATAGGCCTTTCAAGGCTAAAAATAAGTCTAATTTTCGTTCCTTTCGCAATTTCAGGAACGGACCGGCCTCTAATTCTGCATCCTCTAAGCAAGAGGGTAATGCCTCACAACCCAAACCAGCCTGGAAACCGATGCAAGGCTGGAACAAGGGTAAGCAGGCCAAGAAGCCTGCCGCTGCTAACAAAACAGCATGAAGGAGTAGCCCCCGATCCGGGACCGGATCTAGTGGGGGGCAGACTCTCTCTCTTTGCTCAGGCTTGGGCAAGAGATGTTCAGGATCCCTGGGCGCTAGAAATAGTTTCTCAAGGTTATCTCCTGGAATTCAAGGAACTACCCCCAAGGGGAAGGTTCCACATGTCTCACTTATCCTTAAACCAAATAAAGAGACAGGCATTCTTACATTGTGTAGAAGACCTGTTAAAGATGGGAGTGATACACCCAGTTCCAATAAAGGAACAAGGAATGGGATTTTATTCCAATCTGTTCGTAGTTCCCAAAAAAGAGGGAACTTTCAGACCAATTTTGGATTTGAAGATCCTAAACAAATTTCTCAGGGTACCATCGTTCAAGATGGAAACCATTCGAACGATTCTACCCACTATCCAGGAAAGTCAATTTATGACTACCGTGTATCTAAAGGATGCGTACCTACATATTCCTATCCACAAAGAACATCATCAGTTCCTAAGGTTCGCTTTTCTGGACAAGCATTACCAGTTTGTGGCCCTCCCATTCGGGTTAGCCACTGCTCCAAGGATTTTCACAAAGGTGCTAGGGTCCCTTCTAGCGGTTCTAAGACCGAGGGGCATTGCAGTAGTACCTTACTTGGACGACATTCTAATACAAGCGTCGTCCCTGTCAAAAGCAAAGGCTCATACAGACATCGTTCTGGCCTTTCTCAGATCACACGGATGGAAGGTGAACATAGAAAAAAGTTCTCTGTCTCCGTCGACAAGAGTTCCCTTCTTGGGAACAATAATAGATTCCTTAGAAATGAGGATTTTTCTGACAGAGGTCAGAAAATCAAAACTTCTAAGCTCTTGTCAAGCTCTTCATTCTGTTCCTCGTCCTTCCATAGCGCAGTGCATGGAAGTAGTAGGGTTGATGGTTGCAGCAATGGACATAGTTCCTTTGGCACGAATTCATCTAAGACCATTACAACTGTGCATGCTCAAACAGTGGAATGGGGACTATACAGACTTGTCTCCAATGATTCAAGTAGATCAGAAGACCAGAGATTCACTCCGTTGGTGGCTGACCCTGGACCATCTGTCCCAGGGAATGAGCTTCCGCAGACCAGAGTGGGTCATTGTCACGACCGACGCCAGTCTAGTGGGCTGGGGCGCGGTCTGGGAATCCCTGAAAGCTCAGGGTCTATGGTCTCGGGAAGAGTCTCTTCTCCCAATAAACATTCTGGAACTGAGAGCGATATTCAATGCTCTCAGGGCTTGGCCTCAACTAGCAAAGGCCAGATTCATAAGGTTCCAATCAGACAACATGACGACCGTTGCGTATATCAATCATCAGGGGGGAACAAGGAGTTCCCTGGCGATGAAAGAAGTGACCAAAATAATTCAATGGGCGGAGGATCACTCCTGCCACCTGTCTGCGATCCACATCCCAAGTGTGGAAAACTGGGAGGCGGATTTTCTGAGTCGTCAGACATTCCATCCGGGGGAGTGGGAACTCCACCCGGAGATCTTTGCCCAAATAACCCAATTATGGGGCATTCCAGACATGGATCTGATGGCGTCTCGTCAGAACTTCAAGGTTCCTTGCTACGGGTCCAGATCCAGGGATCCCAAGGCGATTCTAGTAGATGCACTAGTAGCACCTTGGACCTTCAACCTAGCTTATGTATTTCCACCGTTTCCTCTCATTCCCAGCCAGGATCAATCAGGAGAGGGCCTCGGTGATCTTGATAGCTCCTGCGTGGCCACGCAGGACTTGGTATGCAGACCTGGTGAATATGTCATCGGTTCCACCATTAAAGCTACCTTTGAGACAGGACCTTCTTGTTCAGGGTCCATTCGAACATCCAAATCTGGTCTCCCTCCAGCTGACGGCTTGGAGATTGAACGCTTGATTCTATCGCAGCGTGGGTTTTCAGATTCTGTGATAGATACTCTGGTTCAGGCCAGAAAACCGGTAACTAGAAAGATTTACCATAAAATATGGAAAAGATATATCTGTTGGTGTGAATCCAAAGGATTCCCATGGAATAAGATAAAAAATCCTAAGATTCTCTCCTTTCTACAAGAAGGTTTGGAGAAAGGATTATCTGCAAGTTCTCTAAAGGGACAGATCTCTGCTTTATCTGTCTTACTACACAAAAGACTGGCAGCTGTGCCAGATGTTCAAGCATTTGTTCAGGCTCTGGTTAGGATCAAGCCTGTTTACAGACCTTTGACTCCTCCCTGAAGTCTAAATCTAGTTCTTTCAGTTCTTCAAGGGGTTCCGTTTGAACCTTTACATTCCATAGATATTAAGTTACTATCTTGGAAAGTTTTGTTTTTGGTTGCAATTTCTTCTGCTAGAAGAGTTTCAGAGTTATCTGCTCTGCAGTGTTCTCCGCCCTATCTGGTGTTCCATGCAGATAAGGTGGTTTTGCGTACTAAGCCTGGTTTTCTTCCTAAGGTTGTTTCTAACAAAAATATTAACCAGGAGATAGTTGTACCTTCTTTATGTCCTAATCCAGTTTCAAAGAAGGAACGTTTGTTACACAATTTGGACGTAGTCCGTGCTCTAAAATTCTATTTAGAGGCTACAAAAGATTTCAGACAAACATCTTCCTTGTTTGTTGTTTATTCTGGTAAAAGGAGAGGTCAAAAAGGCGACTTCTACCTCTCTTTCCTTTTGGCTTAAAAGCATCATCCGATTGGCTTATGAGACTGCCAGACGGCAGCCTCCTGAAAGAATCACAGCTCACTCCACTAGGGCTGTGGCTTCCACATGGGCCTTCAAGAACGAGGCTTCTGTTGACCAGATATGTAAGGCAGCGACTTGGTCTTCACTGCACACTTTTGCCAAATTTTACAAATTTGATACTTTTGCTTCTTCGGAGGCTATTTTTGGGAGAAAGGTTTTGCAAGCTGTGGTGCCTTCTGTTTTCTCTAACTACAGTCACCACGGTACCATATGGTTTCTCCTATATATATTTCCTCCTGTCCGTCGGTCGAATGACTGGGGTGGGCGGAGCCTAGGAGGGACTATATGGCCAGCTTTGCTGGGACTCTTTGCCATTTCCTGTTGGGGAAGAGATATCCCACAAGTAAGGATGACGCCGTGGACCGGACACACCGTTGGAGAAAGTAATTTATCAGGTAAGCATAAATTCTGTTTTGCCTTGACTCAGGATGTTCAACGTTCCTTATTTCAGACAGTCAGTTTCATATTTGGGATAATGCATATGAATAAATCAATTTTTTTCTTACCTTAAAATTTGACTTTTTTCCCTGTGGGCTGTTAGGCTCGCGGGGGCTGAAAATGCTTCATTTTATTGCGTCATTCTTGGCGCTGACTTTTTTGGCGCAAATTTTTTTTTTCTGTTTCCGGCGTCATACGTGTCGCCCGGAAGTTGCGTCATTTTTTACGTTTTTTGCGCCAAAAGTGTCGGCGTTCCGGATGTGGCGTCATTTTTGGCGCCAAAAGCATTTAGGCGCCAAATAATGTGGCCGTTTTTTTGGCGCTAAAAAATATGGGCGTCACTATTGTCTCCACATTATTTAAGTCTCATTATTTATTGCTTCTGGTTGCTAGAAGCTTGTTCACTGGCATTTTTTCCCATTCCTGAAACTGTCATTTAAGGAATTTGATCAATTTTGCTTTATATGTTGTTTTTTCTATTACATATTGCAAGATGTCCCAGATTGACCCTGAGTCAGAAGATACTTCTGGAAAATCGCTGCCTGGTGCTGGATCTACCAAAGTTAAGTGTATCTGCTGTAAACTTGTGGTATCTGTTCCTCCAGCTGTTGTTTGTAATGAATGTCATGACAAACTTGTTAAAGCAGATAATATTTCCTTTAGTAATGTTACGTTACCTGTTGCTATTCCATCAACATCTAATACTCAGAGTGTTCCTGTTAATATAAGAGATTTTGTTTCTAAATCCATTAAGAAGGCTATGTCTGTTATTCCTCCTTCTAGTAAACGTAAAAGGTCTTTTAAAACTTCTCATTTTTCAGATGAATTTTTAAATGAACATCATCATTCTGATAATGATTCCTCTGGTTCAGAGGATTCTGTTTCAGAGGTTGATGCTGATAAATCTTCATATTTATTCAAAATGGAATTTATTCGTTCTTTACTTAAAGAAGTCTTAATTGCATTAGAAATAGAGGATTCTGGTCCTCTTGATACTAAATCTAAACGTTTAAATAAGGTTTTTAAATCTCCTGTAGTTATTCCAGAAGTTTTTCCTGTCCCTGATGCTATTTCTGAAGTAATCTCCAGGGAATGGAATAATTTGGGTAATTCATTTACTCCTTCTAAACGTTTTAAGCAATTATATCCTGTGCCATCTGACAAATTAGAGTTTTGGGACAAAATCCCTAAGGTTGATGGGGCTGTCTCTACTCTTGCTAAACGTACTACTATTCCTACTGCAGATAGCACTTCCTTTAAGGATCCTTTAGATAGGAAGATTGAATCCTTTCTAAGAAAAGCTTACTTATGTTCAGGTAATCTTCTTAGACCTGCTATATCTTTAGCGGATGTTGCTGCAGCTTCAACTTCTTGGTTAGAAGCTTTAGCGCAACAAGTAACAGATCATAATTCTCATAGCATTGTTAATCTTCTTCAACATGCTAATAACTTTATTTGTGATGCCATCTTTGATATCATTAGAGTTGATGTCAGGTATATGTCTCTAGCTATTTTAGCTAGAAGAGCTTTATGGCTTAAAACTTGGAATGCTGATATGTCTTCTAAGTCAACTTTGCTTTCCCTTTCTTTCCAGGGTAATAAATTATTTGGTTCTCAGTTGGATTCTATTATCTCAACTGTTACTGGAGGGAAAGGAACTTTTTTACCACAGGATAAAAAATCTAAAGGTAAATTTAGGTCTAATAATCGTTTTCGTTCCTTTCGTCACAATAAGGAACAAAAGCCTGATCCTTCACCCACAGGAGCGGTATCAGTTTGGAAACCATCTCCAGTCTGGAATAAATCCAAGCCTTTTAGAAAACCAAAGCCAGCTCCCAAGTCCACATGAAGGTGCGGCCCTCATTCCAGCCCAGCTGGTAGGGGGCAGATTACGATTTTTCAAAGAAATTTGGATCAATTCAATTCACAATCTTTGGATTCAGAACATTGTTTCAGAATGGTACAGAATTGGCTTCAAGATAAGGCCTCCTGCAAAGAGATTTTTTCTTTCCCGTGTCCCAGTAAATCCAGCGAAGGCTCAAGCATTTCTGAAATGTGTTTCAGATCTAGAGTTGGCTGGAGTAATTATGCCAGTTCCAGTTCTGGAACAGGGGCTGTGGTTTTATTCAAATCTCTTCATTGTACCAAAGAAGGAGAATTCCTTCAGACCAGTTCTGGATCTAAAAATATTGAATCGTTATGTAAGGATACCAACATTCAAAATGGTAACTATAAGGACTATCCTGCCTTTTGTTCAGCAAGGGCATTATATGTCCACAATAGATTTACAGGATACATATCTGCATATTCCGATTCATCCAGATCACTATCAGTTTCTGAGATTCTCTTTCCTAGACAAGCATTACCAGTTTGTGGCTCTGCCGTTTGGCCTAGCAACAGCTCCAAGAATTTTTACAAAGGTTCTCGGTGCCCTTCTGTCTGTAATCAGAGAACAGGGTATTGTGGTATTTCCTTATTTGGACGATATCTTGGTACTTGCTCAGTCTTCACATTTAGCAGAATCTCATACGAATCGACTTGTGTTGTTTCTTCGAGATCATTTTTGGAGGATCAATTTACCGAAAAGTTCATTGATTCCTCAGACAAGGGTAACCTTTTTAGGTTTCCAGATAGATTCACAGGCCCATTTATCAAGCTCCGTACGGAGCTTGAAGGGCCGTGTTTCTGGCGAGTCTTCAGACTCGCCAGAAACACAAGTTATGAAGCAGCGGTCTAAAGACCGCTGCTTCATAACCCTGTCCGCCTGCTCTGAGCAGGCGGACAGGAACCGCCGGAAATCAACCCGATCGAATACGATCGGGTTGATTGACAGCTCCCTGCTGGCGGCCGATTGGCCGCGAGTCAGCAGGGGGCGGCGTTGCACCAGCAGCTCTTGTGAGCTGCTGGTGCAATGTTAAATGTGGAGAGCGTATTGCTCTCCGCATTTAGCGAGGTCTTGCGGACCTGATCCGCAGTGTCGGATCAGGTCCGCAAGCCCTTTGATAAATGGGCCCCTTAGTGTCCATGACTCTGTCTCTGACAGACAAGAGACGTCTAAAATTGATCTCAGCTTGTCGAAACCTTCAGTCTCAATCATTCCCTTCGGTAGCCTTGTGCATGGAAATTCTAGGTCTTATGACTGCTGCATCGGACGCGATCCCCTTTGCTCGTTTTCACATACGACCTCTTCAGCTCTGTATGCTGAACCAGTGGTGCAGGGATTACACAAAGATATCTCAATTAATATCTTTAAAACCAATTGTACGTGGTGGACAGATCACCATCGTTTTGTTCAGGGGGCTTCTTTTGTTCTTCCGACCTGGACTGTAATTTCAACAGATGCAAGTCTGACAGGTTGGGGAGCTGTTTGGGGGTCTCTGACAGCACAAGGGGTTTGGGAATCTCAGGAGGTGAGATTACCAATAAATATTTTGGAACTCCGTGCAATTTTCAGAGCTCTTCAGTCATGGCCTTTTCTAAAGAGAGAATCGTTCATTTGTTTTCAGACAGACAATGTCACAACTGTGGCATATATCAATCATCAAGGAGGGACTCACAGTCCTCTGGCTATGAAAGAAGTATCTCGAATACTGGTATGGGCGGAATCCAGCTCCTGTCTAATTTCTGCGGTTCATATCCCAGGTATAGACAATTGGGAAGCGGATTATCTCAGTCGCCAAACGTTACATCCGAGCGAATGGTCTCTTCACCCAGAGGTATTTCTTCAGATTGTTCAAATGTGGGGACTTCCAGAAATAGATCTGATGGCTTCACATCTAAACAAGAAACTTCCCAGGTATCTGTCCAGATCCAGGGATCCTCAGGCGGAAGCAGTGGATGCATTGTCACTTCCTTGGAAGTATCATCCTGCCTATATCTTTCCACCTCTAGTTCTTCTTCCAAGAGTAATCTCCAAGATTCTGAAGGAATGCTCGTTTGTTCTGCTGGTGGCTCCAGCATGGCCTCACAGGTTTTGGTATGCGGATCTTGTCCGGATGGCCTCTTGCCAACCGTGGACTCTTCCGTTAAGACCGGACCTTCTGTCGCAAGGCCCTTTTTACCATCAGGATCTCAAATCCTTAAATTTAAAGGTATGGAGATTGAACGCTTGATTCTTAGTTAAAGAGGTTTCTCTGACTCTGATTAATACTATGTTACAGGCTCGTAAATCTGTATCTAGGAAGATATATTATCGAGTCTGGAAGACTTACATTTCTTGGTGTCTTTCTCATCATTTTTCCTTGCATTCTTTTAGAATTCCGAGAATTTTACAGTTTCTTCAGGATGGTTTGGATAAAGTTTTGTCTGCAAGTTCCTTGAAAGGACAAATCTCTGCTCTTTCTGTTCTTTTTCACAGAAAGATTGCTAATCTTCCTGATATTCATTGTTTTGTGCAAGCTTTGGTTCATTAAGTCAATTTCTCCAACATAGGTGTGTCCGGTCCACGGCGTCATCCTTACTTGTGGGATATTCTCTTCCCCAACAGGAAATGGCAAAGAGCCCAGCAAAGCTGGTCACATGATCCCTCCTAGGCTCCGCCTACCCCAGTCATTCTCTTTGCCGTTGTACAGGCAACATCTCCACGGAGATGGCTTAACTGTAGTTTTTATTATTCAATCAAGAGTTTGTTATTTTAAAATAGTGCTGGTATGTACTATTTACTCAGAAACAGAAAAGAGATGAAGATTTCTGTTTGTATGAGGAAAATGATTTTAGCAACCGTTACTAAAATCCATGGCTGTTCCACACAGGACTGTTGAGAGCAATTAACTTCAGTTGGGGGAACAGTGAGCAGTCTCTTGCTGCTTGAGGTATGACACATTCTAACAAGACGATGTAATGCTGGAAGCTGTCATTTTCCCTATGGGATCCGGTAAGCCATGTTTATTAAGATAGTAAATAAGGGCTTCACAAGGGCTTATTAAGACTGTAGACTTTTTCTGGGCTAAATCGATTCATTATTAACACATATTTAGCCTTGAGGAATCATTTAATCTGGGTATTTTGATAAGATTATATCGGCAGGCACTGTTTTAGACACCTTATTCTTTAGGGGCTTTCCCAAATCATAGGCAGAGCCTCATTTTCGCGCCGGTGTTGCGCACTTGTTTTTGAGAGGCATGACATGCAGTCGCATGTGTGAGGAGCTCTGATACCTTAGAAAAGACTTTCTGAAGGCGTCATTTGGTATCGTATTCCCCTTTGGGCTTGGTTGGGTCTCAGCAAAGCAGATACCAGGGACTGTAAAGGGGTTAAAGTTAAAAACGGCTCCGGTTCCGTTATTTTAAGGGTTAAAGCTTCCAAATTTGGTGTGCAATACTTTTAAGGCTTTAAGACACTGTGGTGAAATTTTGGTGAATTTTGAACAATTCCTTCATATTTTTTCGCAATTGCAGTAATAAAGTGTGTTCAGTTTAAAATTTAAAGTGACAGTAACGGTTTTATTTTAAAACGTTTTTTGTACTTTGTTATCAAGTTTATGCCTGTTTAACATGTCTGAACTACCAGATAGACTGTGTTCTGAATGTGGGGAAGCCAGAATTCCTTCTCATTTAAATAAATGTGATTTATGTGACAATGACAATGATGCCCAAGATGATTCCTCAAGTGAGGAGAGTAAGCATGGTACTGCATCATTCCCTCCTTCGTCTACACGAGTCTTGCCCACTCAGGAGGCCCCTAGTACATCTAGCGCGCCAATACTCCTTACTATGCAACAATTAACGGCTGTAATGGATAATTCTGTCAAAAACATTTTAGCCAAAATGAACACTTATCAGCGTAAGCGCGACTGCTCTGTTTTAGATACTGAAGAGCATGACGACGCTGATAATAATGGTTCTGAAGGGCCCCTAAACCAGTCTGATGGGGCCAGGGAGGTTTTGTCTGAGGGAGAAATTACTGATTCAGGGAACATTTCTCAACAAGCTGAACCTGATGTGATTACGTTTAAATTTAAGTTGGAACATCTCCGCATTCTGCTTAAGGAGGTATTATCCACTCTGGATGATTGTGACAAGTTGGTCATCCCAGAGAAACTATGTAAAATGGACAAGTTCCTAGAGGTCCCGGGGCTCCCAGAAGCTTTTCCTATACCCAAGCGGGTGGCGGACATTGTAAATAAAGAATGGGAAAGGCCCGGTATTCCTTTCGTCCCTCCCCCCATATTTAAAAAATTGTTTCCTATGGTCGACCCCAGAAAGGACTTATGGCAGACAGTCCCCAAGGTCGAGGGAGCGGTTTCCACCTTAAACAAACGCACCACTATACCCATAGAAGATAGTTGTGCTTTCAAAGATCCTATGGATAAAAAATTAGAAGGTTTACTTAAAAAGATGTTTGTTCAGCAGGGTTACCTTCTACAACCAATTTCATGCATTGTCCCTGTCGCTACAGCCGCGTGTTTCTGGTTCGATGAGCTGGTAAAGGCGGTCGATAGTGATTCTCCTCCTTATGAGGAGATTATGGACAGAATCAATGCTCTCAAATTGGCTAATTCTTTCACCTTAGACGCCACTTTGCAATTGGCTAGGTTAGCGGCTAAGAACTCTGGGTTTGCTATTGTGGCGCGCAGAGCGCTTTGGTTGAAATCTTGGTCAGCTGATGCGTCTTCCAAGAACAAGCTACTTAACATTCCTTTCAAGGGGAAAACGCTGTTTGGCCCTGACTTGAAAGAGATTATCTCTGATATCACTGGGGGTAAGGGCCACGCCCTTCCTCAGGATCGGCCTTTCAAGGCAAAAAATAAACCTAATTTTCGTCCCTTTCGTAGAAACGGACCAGCCCAAAGTGCTACGTCCTCTAAGCAAGAGGGTAATTCTTCTCAAGCCAAGCCAGCTTGGAGACCAATGCAAGGCTGGAACAAGGGAAAGCAGGCCAAGAAACCTGCCACTGCTACCAAGACAGCATGAAATGTTGACCCCCGATCCGGGACCGGATCTGGTGGGGGGCAGACTCTCTCTCTTCGCTCAGGCTTGGGCAAGAGATGTTCTGGATCCTTGGGCGCTAGAAATAGTCTCCCAAGGTTATTTTCTGGAGTTCAAGGGGCTTCCCCCAAGGGGGAGGTTCCACAGGTCTCAGTTGTCTTCAGACCACATAAAAAGACAGGCATTCTTACATTGTGTAGAAGACCTGTTAAAAATGGGAGTGATTCATCCTGTTCCATTAGGAGAACAAGGGATGGGGTTCTACTCCAATCTGTTCATAGTTCCCAAAAAAGAGGGAACGTTCAGACCAATCTTAGATCTCAAGATCTTAAACAAGTTTCTCAAGGTTCCATCGTTCAAGATGGAAACCATTCGAACAATTCTTCCTTCCATCCAGGAAGGTCAATTCATGACCACGGTGGATTTAAAGGATGCGTATCTACATATTCCTATCCACAAGGAACATCATCGGTTCCTAAGGTTCGCATTCCTGGACAAGCATTACCAGTTCGTGGCGCTTCTTTTCGGATTAGCCACTGCTCCAAGGATTTTCACAAAGGTACTAGGGTCCCTTCTAGCTGTGCTAAGACCAAGGGGCATTGCCGTAGTACCTTACTTGGACGACATTCTGATTCAAGCGTCGTCCCTTCCTCAAGCAAAGGCTCACACGGACATTGTCCTGGCCTTTCTCAGATCTCACGGATGGAAAGTGAACGTGGAAAAGAGTTCTCTATCTCCGTCAACAAGGGTTCCCTTCTTGGGAACAATAATAGACTCCTTAGAAATGAGGATTTTTCTGACAGAAGCCAGAAAAACAAAGCTTCTAGACTCTTGTCGGATACTTCATTCCGTTCCTCTTCCTTCCATAGCGCAGTGCATGGAAGTGATAGGTTTGATGGTAGCGGCAATGGACATAGTTCCTTTTGCGCGCATTCATCTAAGACCATTACAACTGTGCATGCTCAGTCAGTGGAATGGGGACTATACAGACTTGTCTCCGAAGATACAAGTAAATCAGAGGACCAGAGACTCACTCCGTTGGTGGCTGTCCCTGGACAACCTGTCACAAGGGATGACCTTCCGCAGACCAGAGTGGATCATTGTCACGACCGACGCCAGTCTGATGGGCTGGGGCGCGGTCTGGGGATCCCTGAAAGCTCAGGGTCTTTGGTCTCGGGAAGAATCTCTTCTACCGATAAATATTCTGGAACTGAGAGCGATATTCAATGCTCTCAAAGCTTGGCCTCAGCTAGCGAGGGCCAAGTTCATACGGTTTCAATCAGACAACATGACAACTCTTGCGTACATCAACCATCAGGGGGGAACAAGGAGTTCCCTAGCGATGGAAGAAGTGACCAAAATCATTCTATGGGCGGAGTCTCACTCCTGCCACCTGTCTGCTATCCACATCCCAGGAGTGGAAAATTGGGAAGCGGATTTTCTGAGTCGTCAGACATTGCATCCGGGGGAGTGGGAACTCCATCCGGAAATCTTTGCCCAAGTCACTCAACTGTGGGGCATTCCAGACATGGATCTGATGGCCTCTCGTCAGAACTTCAAAGTTCCTTGCTACGGGTCCAGATCCAGGGATCCCAAGGCGGCTCTAGTGGATGCACTAGTAGCACCTTGGACCTTCAAACTAGCTTATGTGTTCCCGCCGTTTCCTCTCATCCCCAGGCTGGTAGCCAGGATCAATCAGGAGAGGGCGTCGGTGATCTTGATAGCTCCTGCGTGGCCACGCAGGACTTGGTATGCAGATCTGGTGAATATGTCATCGGCTCCACCATGGAAGCTACCTTTGAGACGAGACCTTCTTGTTCAGGGTCCGTTCGAACATCCGAATCTGGTCTCACTCCAGCTGACTGCTTGGAGATTGAACGCTTGATCTTATCGAAGCGAGGGTTCTCAGATTCTGTTATCGATACTCTTGTTCAGGCCAGAAAGCCTGTAACTAGAAAGATTTACCACAAAATTTGGAAAAAATATATCTGTTGGTGTGAATCTAAAGGATTCCCTTGGGACAAGGTTAAAATTCCTAAGATTCTATCCTTCCTTCAAGAAGGATTGGAAAAAGGATTATCTGCAAGTTCCCTGAAGGGACAGATTTCTGCCTTGTCTGTGTTACTTCACAAAAAGCTGGCAGCTGTGCCAGATGTTCAAGCCTTTGTTCAGGCTCTGGTCAGAATCAAGCCTGTTTACAAACCTTTGACTCCTCCTTGGAGTCTCAACTTAGTTCTTTCAGTTCTTCAGGGGGTTCCGTTTGAACCCTTACATTCCGTTGATATTAAGTTATTATCTTGGAAAGTTTTGTTTTTGGTTGCAATTTCTTCTGCTCGAAGAGTTTCAGAATTATCTGCTCTGCAGTGTTCTCCTCCTTATCTGGTGTTCCATGCAGATAAGGTGGTTTTACGTACTAAACCTGGTTTTCTTCCAAAAGTTGTTTCTAACAAAAACATTAACCAGGAGATTATCGTACCTTCTCTGTGTCCGAAACCAGTTTCGAAGAAGGAACGTTTGTTGCACAATTTGGATGTTGTTCGCGCTCTAAAATTCTATTTAGATGCTACAAAGGATTTTAGACAAACATCTTCCTTGTTTGTTGTTTATTCCGGTAAAAGGAGAGGTCAAAAAGCAACTTCTACCTCTCTCTCTTTTTGGATTAAAAGCATCATCAGATTGGCTTACGAGACTGCCGGACGGCAGCCTCCCGAAAGAATCACAGCTCATTCCACTAGGGCTGTGGCTTCCACATGGGCCTTCAAGAACGAGGCTTCTGTTGATCAGATATGTAGGGCAGCGACTTGGTCTTCACTGCACACTTTTACCAAATTTTACAAGTTTGATACTTTTGCTTCTTCTGAGGCTATTTTTGGGAGAAAGGTTTTGCAAGCCGTGGTGCCTTCCATTTAGGTGACCTGATTTGCTCCCTCCCTTCATCCGTGTCCTAAAGCTTTGGTATTGGTTCCCACAAGTAAGGATGACGCCGTGGACCGGACACACCTATGTTGGAGAAAACAGAATTTATGTTTACCTGATAAATTACTTTCTCCAACGGTGTGTCCGGTCCACGGCCCGCCCTGGTTTTTTAATCAGGTCTGATATTTTATTTTCTTTAACTACAGTCACCACGGTATCATATGGTTTCTCCTATGCAAATATTCCTCCTTAACGTCGGTCGAATGACTGGGGTAGGCGGAGCCTAGGAGGGATCATGTGACCAGCTTTGCTGGGCTCTTTGCCATTTCCTGTTGGGGAAGAGAATATCCCACAAGTAAGGATGACGCCGTGGACCGGACACACCGTTGGAGAAAGTAATTTATCAGGTAAACATAAATTCTGTTTTCTCCTCCTTGGAGTTTGAATTTGGTTCTGGGGGCTCTTCAAGCTCCTCCGTTTGAACCTATGCATTCATTGGACATTAAATTACTTTCTTGGAAAGTTTTGTTTATTTTGGCCATCTCTTCTGCTAGAAGAGTTTCTGAATTATCTGCTCTTTCTTCTGAGTCTCCTTTTCTGATTTTTCATCAGGATAAGGCGGTGTTGCAAACTTCTTTTAAATTTTTACCTAAGGTTGTGAATTCTAACAACATTAGTAAAGAAATTGTGGTTCCTTCATTGTGTCCTAATCCTAAGAATTCTAAGGAGAGATCATTGCATTCTTTGGATGTAGTTAGAGCTTTGAAATATTATGTTGAAGCTACTAAGAATTTCCGAAAGACTTCTAGTCTATTTGTTATCTTTTCCGGTTCTAGGAATGGTCAGAAGGCCTCTGCCATTTCTTTGGCATCTTGGTTGAAATCTTTAATTCATCATGCTTATGTCGAGTCGGGTAAAACTCCGCCTCAAAGGATTACAGCTCATTCTACTAGGTCAGTTTCTACTTCCTGGGCGTTTAGGAATGAAGCTTCGGTTAATCATGTTTGCAAAGCAGCAACTTGGTCTTCTTTGCATACTTTTTCTAAATTCTACCATTTTGATGTGTTTTCTTCTTCTGAAGCAGTTTTTGGTAGAAAAGTACTTCAGGCAGCTGTTTCAGTTTGATTCTTCTGCTTATAATTTCAGTTTTTTTCATTATAAGATTTAAACTTTATTTTGGGTGTGGATTATTTTCAGCGGAATTGGCTGTCTTTATTTTATCCCTCCCTCTCTAGTGACTCTTGCATGGAAGATCCACATCTTGGGTAGTCATTATCCCATACGTCACTAGCTCATGGACTCTTGCTAATTACATGAAAGAAAACATAATTTATGTAAGAACTTAACTGATAAATTCATTTCTTTCATATTAGCAAGAGTCCATGAGGCCCACCCTTTTTGTGGTGGTTATGATTTTTTGTATAAAGCACAATTATTCCAATTCCTTATATTTTATGCTTTCACACTTTTGTCTAATCACCCCACTTCTTGGCTATGCGTTAAACTGATTTGTGGGTGTGGTGAGGGGTGTATTTATAGGCATTTTGAGGTTTGGGAAACTTTGCCCCTCCTGGTAGGAATGTATATCCCATACGTCACTAGCTCATGGACTCTTGCTAATATGAAAGAAATGAATTTATCAGGTAAGTTCTTACATAAATTATGTTTTTTTATTAACTTACGATCATCTTGAAAAATACTTTTTTCCATTAATGGCTTAGTAAGATTATTGAGTAATAATTTACGTTTGTAATTTATTTCCTGGTGTGTTTTAACTGTGGAAAATAAGAACCATATTCTTTATACTTCTCTTATATCTACTCACTCGTCAAACCCTAAATGACTCTTCTACATTTTCAACTCTTTCCTCTACCCACCTGCATCACCCCTTTCTTCTGCATTTAGTGCTCAAGACCTGGCTGACTACTTTTTCAATAAAACACTCACCATCCGAAGCAACATCCCAACACAAGCCTGCAAACTCCCAACTTCGCTTCCATTCACCCCCTCTGCCACTCTCTGCTCCCTGCCCCCAACCACTAAGATTGAAGTGGGTTCCTTATTGTCTTCCTCACACCTCACTACCTGCCCACTTGACCCTATTCCTTCACATCTAATACCTTCTCTGTCTTCCACCCTCACCTCATCTCTTACTCACATATTCAACCTATCCCTTTCTACCGGTTCATTCCCATCTTCCTTCAAACATGCAAAGGTCACCCCCATCCTCAAAAAACCCTCCCTCAACCCTAACTCTCCTGCAAACTACCGCCCCATATCACTGCCTCCGCTAGATTCAAAAGTCCTTGAAAAACTAGTTTTAGATTGCCTAACCCACTTCCTGTCCTACAACTCATTGCTTGTCCCCCTGCAATCTGGCTTCCGTCCCCAACACTCAGCTGAGACTGCTCTCAATAAGGTTACTAATGGTCACCTTTCTGCTAAAAACAACGGCCACTACTCTATACACATCTTACTTAACCACTCTGCTGCCTTTGACACTGTTGACCATCCCCTCCTCCTACAGACTCTCAGCTCTCTTGGGCTCTGTGACACTGCCCTCTCTTGGTATCACTCATCTCTCTAACAGATCCTTCTTTGTCTCTTTTGGTGGTGACTCCTCTCCATTGCTTCTGTCTATTGGAGGTACCTCAAGGTTCTGTTCTGGGTCCTCTAATTTTCTCTATTTACACTTCTTCACTGGGTAAACTTATCAGCAGCTATGGCTTTAACTATAACCTCTATGCTGATGATACCCAGATCTACCTATCCACCCCTGCATTCTCTCCTTCTGTCAATTCTCACATCAGCTACTGCTTATCTGGCATTTCCTCCTGGACGGCCTCTCACCACCTAAAAATTAACATGTCCAAGACTGAACTAGTTATAATCCCTCCCCCCCTAATTCTACTCCAGTTTCTAATTTTTCTATCACTGTTGGCGGCACCACTATCTCCTCATCACACCAAGTCCGCTGCCTTGGAGTCACAATGGACTCAAATATGTCCCTTATTCCCCACATCCAATTGCTTACTTCATCCTGCCGCAACCACCTACGCAATATCTCCAAAATTCGTCAGTTTCTGAACGCTGAAACTACTCAACAGCTAATCCACTCCCTGGTAATTTCCCACTTGACTACTGCAATAACCTACTAACTGGCCTCCCTCTCTCCCGCCTCTGCCCCCTTCAATCCATCCTAAAGGCTAAAGCCAGGCTAATCCATCTCTACCGACTCTCTGTATCTGCTGCACCTCTCTGTGAGTCCCTTCACTGTCTCCCCATTCACAGCAGAATTAAATTCAAAATTCTCACCCTGACCTACAAAGCCCTCACCAATGCTTCCCCACCCTACCTGTCCTCCCTCATCAACAAATATACTTCCGCCCACCCCCTAAGATCAGACAATGACCTGCTCCTTGTCTCCTCTACCATCACCTCCTCCCATGCTAGACTACAGGACTTCTTTCGTGCGGCACCAACCTTCTGAAACACACTTCCTCGAGACCATGGGAATAGGGCCCTCAATTCCCCCTTTATTTGTATGTAAAATGTTGTCTTATATTGTATTGTTTCACAGTTGTACTTATATCTTTGTACTCATGGACAGCGCTGCGGAATCTGTTGGTGCTTTATAAATAAATAATAATATTTAAATTTAGATTTCAAAATGAAAATAATGTATAAAAATAATAATGTATAAAAAATGACACTTGTGATTTTGATCGACCTGTTTTTTTTGTTTTTTTTTATCAAGCTATGCATCACTGCTTATTATTATCATCATCATTTATTTGAGTAGGGTCATAGAAATTCCTTACCACTGGGTACAAAGGTAGAGGTATACAAAAACAGAGATTTGTGGTAAGATACCAATACAAAACAGATTAAACAAAACTAGTACAAAGAACTTACAGTCTACAGGTTGAGGTAGCAGAGACGTACAGTTTGGAGTAGTTTGTCATGGGGATTGTAGTTACAGTAGCCAGTCAAGGCAGTTAAAGATTTATTTTGGTTAGGATGAAAACAGAGGAGAGATGGTAACCCTCTCTGAATGGGAGGTTTAAAGCGCACCTAAAATTATTGGAGCGGGACAGAGAATTCCAGAGGACAGTAGCAGCATGTGAGAAGACTTGGAGTCAAGAGAGGCATGTAGAAATAAGTGTTTGGAGACATAGGTCATAGGTTGATCAAAAAGAGAGGAGTGGGGTAGGAGGGCTTGCTTTGATGGGTTTGAGGGAGAGATATATTTTCTTCCTAATGAGAAAGAGTCCACCGCTGCATTCATTACTTATGGGAAATAAGAACCTGGCCACTAGGAGGAGTCAAAGACCCACCAGCCAAAGGCTTACATACTCCTCCCACTTCCCCTATCCCCCAGTCATTCTTTGCCTTTCGTCCCAGGAGGTTGGCAGAGAAGTGTCATAAGTTTGTTTTATTTTTTTCCATTTGTTCTACTTTAATTTTAATATGTCTCTTATGGAGGGTGCTACCCTTCGACATGGGACAGGAGTTTTAAGTAGTCCTGTTAGCCTCTCGTGGAGGGCCTGGGCGAAAGTTAGAGTCCGGAGATGCAGTGGGAGCTTCCCCTGCGACACCATCCTGACTCGTTAGAACAGCTCCTTTCAGCACTTGGCGTTGTCTAACTTCGCTTCGCTACCTGCTGTCTTCTCTCGAGTCCATGACGGAGGCGCTGCCACTATTCGTCACACTTGAAGGGCCGTGTTCCTGTTCCACGGCCTAGATTCCGATATATTACATTGTCTGTAATGTGATTTATTATGACAGTATAGTATGGGCCTCACTGAGGCACCGTCAGTACAGATCTTGGAATCAAGGGATATTTCCTCCTTAGGGTGGTTTGGTGAACGGAGAAGGGGTCTCTTATCATGTTTCTTATGTTATTCAGCCTGCATTGGGTATGTGTGTATGGGGGCTCTGAGGCTGAGACAAGTAGCGTTACTCTATGCGGTGTATAGTGGCTTTTTTCTGGGCTTGTGAATGCAGGCCTAGGACTAAAAACCTTCGGGTTATGTGTTTATGCCTGTTTGTGTAGTCTTGCGTATCCTTGTATGTGGGCCTAGTTTTGCTGCCTTTCGGTGGTGCTTTTTGGAGTCACAGGGCATCTGCTCACTGTGCGTGTTTACGCTTGGGTGGGGTTCTTCCCCTTCCGCATTCCTGCCGAGTGGCGATGGAGGAAAATAGTTTGCTGCGCTGAGGTCTCGTCATAGGAGGTGGTGAGTGCCCCAGCCATTGTGTGTCAGGTCCCAGTCGTTTGTTTTTTGTTTTCCAATATTGGCGTTTATATTAGTCCTAGCCATGGAGGATTCTAATGCCTGGACTATTGTCTTATCAGTTGAGTCGTCATCCTCGGGCTTGTGAATGCAGGTCTAGGACTAAAAACCTTCGGGTTATGGGTTTATGCCTGTTTATGTAGTCTTGCGTATCCTTTTATGTTGGCCTAGTTTTGCCGCTTTTCAGTGGCACGCTTTTTGGATTCACGGGGCATCTGCTGACTGTGCGTGTTTACCCTTGGGTGGCGTTCTTCCCCTTGCGCATTCCTGACCGAGTGGCGACGGAGGAAAAGTGTTTGCTCCGCTGAGGTCTCGTCATAGGAGGTGGTGAGTGCCCCAGCCATTGTGTGTCAGGTCAAAGTTGTTTGTTTTTTGTTTTCCAATATTGGCGTTTATATTAGTCCTAGCCATGGAGGATTCTAATGCCTGGACTATTGTCTTATCAGTTGAGTCGTCGTCCTCGGATGAGGACTGTTGTTTGGCCTCGTTGTCGCAAGTCTACCACTCTTGTCTCTTGTGCCTGCATAGTTTGCTGGGTCCCTCTGGCTCGGGGGACCTTGGATCTGCTGAGCCATCGGCCTCCAGGGGCGCTGTTCTTCAGAATGCGCCTTCCCAATCGCACACTCCTTTTGCTTTCGCAGGTGACCCTGACTTTGATGCCTCCTCCGCGCAGGGTGGATTGTTTCCCCCAGAGATGGCGGGACATTTTAGTTTTAATATTTTTATTTATTTTTTTTTTTTAATAATTTTTTTATTGGGGTTTATGAAAATACAAAAACAAAGTTTGCTCATGTAGCATACCAAGCTTACAGGTTACGAAGATGATATTACATATACAGAGGTATGACTACATCGACATAAAAGGAAAACAGTAGGTGTTTACAACACATTACACACCAGTCACAGTACACCATAACCTACTCTTCAAATATTTAAAAAGCAAACCTATGGACACCCCTCTTTTTCACCCTCCTTAACATCCGAGGCCGCTTATGGACTCCAAAAATGTATATCTCTCTAAACTGAGGGATTTTAGACAACGCAAGCCACCTTCGGGCCTGCACCTTTGCTTAATATATGCAACAGTTATAAAAACTTCAAGCAGAGAGCCAAAAACTCCCACAAATTCAAAGGAACCATTAGACAGAGGAGAATACTTATATTTAGAATGTAGCCACAAATCTAACACTCAAAACATATATTAAAACAAAACAAAGTGAGCCGGTAATAGACCCTGGAATACATATTCATACTGGATAATGTGAGTTCTAGCATAAAAGTTCAGGCCTCCCCAAAGGACCAAAAGTAATAAGTCTTGCTATAGTCTGTAGTCTCCATGTAGCTATTTTGATTAAAGAGCCTAATATATAATAGAACCATCTCTATATCTCTAGATATTCCAGAGCATTTTAAGGGAAAGTGTGCCCTAACTGCACTATCTCGGCCGCAGACAGTACACCAAGGCTGCTGGAAGACTAAAAATAGCTATGGGGCAGAGAGACCCAGCAAATGAGTGTATTTAGTTAAATCCTATGGTGACTTCAGTACATTAGAGCATAAGCCACATGTTGGCCTGCAACCCTAAACCTAACGAGGGTACAAGCATATAAAATCTGGCTAAAGTAAACTACTCATTCCATAAGCTCAGTAAAATGACAGTCAATGCCTGCAAACCTAAGGAGACCTCCCCTACCAACCAACAAGTTAGCAGAAAGTTACACATGAACTAAGGTTATATTAAGGCTAAAGAGACAAATTTGAAAGCTGTAGTATAACAAGGCACACATATTCAACGTAGTTAATATAAAGTATACAAGGTGACATCTAGACATAAAAAATATATTTTATATGTGAGCCATAAATGTCACCTCAGCAAGATATTAATAATATAAGCGCTGTACCAGCTGTGAAAATCTAGTCGTGGCTAAGTATAATAGCACCCTATGTACGTAAATTTTACTTAGAGAGTAACATGGGGCAAGAAATAATTTCATCCATGTCTGCTGTGGTCTCCACAGACTAATAGGGACAATGAGGGAAAACTTAGGCAAATAACAGTGACGATCCTCTTTTAAACATATATATATATAAATAAAGAACAATTATAAACCCTAATGTCACTTTCAACATAGAGAGAGGTATTAAATAGGAGTTATATAATAATATAAAGAGTCAATCATTGCTGCAATATCTAGAAAAGTGACGGCTCCCAGTGACACTTATAGTGTCCACCTATAAGCTCCTTATCAGTGCATCAGACTTTATAGTCCTCATGATATAAAAAAAGTCTGTAACCATCTGAGCCTACAGAGTGGTGGGTACACAAGCAAATTATATAATAGATGAGGACCATGTCACATATTTTTATCTGTCCTCAGCTACCAAGAAGATGAGGGGATTTAGCCTACCCCGGTTCTATTGCGAGGTAGGTCTTGAATAAAAATATCCCTGCAGTTAATTTCTTGTTGCAGGGCAGCTGACCAAGACAAATGTGGCATAGTAAAGCAATGCCCCATGACATCCATGCAACCGGAGGTAATGAAAAGGGTGCCAAACAAGGTTATGTACTTCCTGAGATGCGATACTGTAATCTCTAAGAGACCCGGCACTGGAAGGGCCCACATTGCCCTCAAAAGGGTCGGCATCCAGAACCGGGATGCCGACGGTGACCATCCGTGGTCCTCAGGTCGCCAATAGGTGTCTGTTTTAGTGTCCAAAGTAAGCTCCGGTGTCTTAAAATCAAGCCTCTGTACGGTTCAGCAAGGGTGAAGGGGATCAGTTAAATTCTGCATCGTATAGCCACTGTCTCCTGCAACCAAACAAACTGCTGAACTTTAACTCTGCAACCCAGGAGACCGTGATGCACTCCAGGACGCATCTCTCCACGTGGCAGCACTATTTGGGAAAGTTGGTGCATTCTCAGATAATATAATTCTATCTGTTCTCGCAAATATTTTCTTCTCATAGTCTGCCATCAGAGCCTTCACAGCATAAAATAGTTCCTCCATGGCAGTAAAATAACAAATAAATGCAGAGGCACAATGTTTATTCTGCTCACCCGGTTCCCCGGGGGGGTGCTGAGTTCTCTCTCCTTGCAGGCCGCCAATAGATCTCCCAGCGGTCCAGTCTGGGAGGCCCCTGTCCTTTCAATATAAATTTAATCCAATCGAGCAAAGTGTTGGTTACTTCATGAGGTTCAGTTACAGTCTGGATGAGTGCACAAAATGTCGATTACAAGGCGGATTGTAAATCCGTTGGACAGAGCTCCCAGTGTAGCAGCCATCTTGGGCCATAGCCCAGACACGTCCCCTTGTTTTAATATTTTATTGGTGCTGATTCGTCTGCAAGATCCCAAGCTTTCCTTGCAGTTATGTGCGTTTCATTATAGGATTGTGCGGCTGCGTGTCCTACTACGACGTCTTTTTGATTTGTTGGGGGATCCTCCTTTTTCGTCCGGGGACTTCTCAATTCACGGTTCTTTGGAATAGATGATGGAGTTAATTTTATCTCCGGTCGGTCTATTATGAGCTTTCCCAGCCTCTTTTTCTGAGGGTTCCGGTCTCTATTTATCAGGTCATGCAGAGACATAGTTCCTTCTAGGCGGATGCATTCGGGTGCCCTTGTTTATTTTATCCGAGTCGGATTTATTTACTTTATATTTTTATCCTACGGGAATTTTGGGATTGCTTGGATTTAGTTCTTCCACGGAAGTCGTTACCGGATTCATCCGGAGTTGGTGTGTGCACTGTTAATTGTTAGTGACGCATGTTGTGCCTGGCTCGTCCGTCAGAACCTACTGGTTCACTTGTTTTTTTTTGTCTGTTTTTATAAACTACACTTTCATCGCGACCTTCGGGTCTGGATGTCAGGAGCGCTTGGGCTGGCCGTGTCGGTCTGCTCCAGAGACATGGGCTGGTGGAGTTCCACCGCGTCCCTTCACATGCCCGGCCTGAAGGGTGAGGTCCTTGCTGCTTTGTGCGGTTCTGGCCTTTTGGGCTTCCCTTGGTGGTTCTTCTAGAGACTAGGTGCCGTCGGGTGGCTAGTATAGGTCGAGTCATCCTGAGGTGGCTACTTACTCCTACCTCTGCTTCGGGGAGCTTTTGATGCTCTGATGGGATCTTGGGTTGCAGCTCACCTGGTGTTCTTCGGGGTTGTTTCTGCCGCCCCTTAGGGATCGGGAACCGAAGTGAGCTTGGCCCTCGGAATCCCGTGCCTCGTGACTGCTGGTCCGGGGTTTTTCATCTTGGACTCGGGCTGAGTGTTTTATCGCAGTATAAATCCTGTGTCTTTTTGTGCTTGCTGTTCGAGGTCTTCCTTTTCCTCAACGAGTTAGTCTGCCAGCTTGTTGGTCCGGTTTGGGGCATGTGGCCTCGGGTTCTGACTAGTGGAATCTGACCCCTTCTTCTCGAATCTCATCGTAGGTTTGGGAGGGGAGTCTAGGGTTCTGTCAGTCCAAGTTCTGGCTATCTCTCCTTGTCCCTGTTATCCCCTTGGGTGTTAGGGGTTGGTTCAGGATGGGTTCCTTTCTCCTCATTGGGGAGCTTGGAATTTTTGGCAGATTGGGTACCTGTGGTGAGATCAGGCTTCTGTGCCTTCCTTTCTTAGGGGTTAGTTGTCCTATTGTCCTCATTCGGTCTAAGATTTGACTCTAGCTTGTTTGACCATTTTCCTTTCTAGTCTCTGCATTTTGCGGAACTTTGCTCGGCACATGGTGGTTGCACGTTGGTTGCCTTGCTGCCTGTGTTGTGGGGGCTTGAGAGGCTGTTTCTCATAGATCTTATTCATTTTATGGTTGGGCTCTGGTTTGTCTGTCTGACCTTTCTCCTATGGCCTGTGCAGACTCCCCTGGAGGGGGTGCCTTTTGGGTTTGTCGGCTCCTTGAGGCGTTCAGAGCCTGTGCATTTATCGGTAGATGGTATAGGTGTCTTGGGGACACGTCCTATAGTCTTTTCATCTGGGGGACTCTGGCTCCCTGTGGAAGGAAAGGTCACGTTGGTGCTTAGTGTTTTTTCTGAGAATACGTCTTGTTAATTTGAATGCTAGACTTAGATCTAGCCATTTTATGACTCCTTCAGATCGAGGTTCGATTCCGACTGGTTTCTCTACACTTATGTTGCCTTGTGGGCTCGTGTTCTCCGGTTTGTGGGAATTATCCCTGGGTTCTGATCGTTTTTTTCTCCAACGCATGCCTGGTTGTTTTTCTCTCCCTCTCCTTGTGCGGGGGTGGGGCTTTATGTCAGCTGTAAGATCCTTTTGGTTAGTTTCGCTACCTAGCTCTGCTAATGCTGTTGCACCTTGGTTGCTAACAAACTTTATGGGTCCGTTAGAGGTGTTTCTTTGCTCCCTCGGGAGATGGGGGATGCTTAGGGATTTCTCGGTTGTCGAGAGGATTGGTTTCTGATGAGTTTTGGTTGCTCTGCTGCCTATTGGGGTGTTGTGTTGGTCTACACCGTCTAGGTTGCGAAGGAGCGTGATGTTTTGTGTTCCTTCCAGTGGTGGCTGTGCTTCGTCTCATGCCCTTTAGCATGATCATCTTTTTCTCGATCTTCTCCGGCTGCGGAAGTTTTTCCTAGCTTGTGAGACATCCTCAGTTTATTGTGGCCTGGGGGTGGGTCTTGGTTGCGGTAAGGGATTTTCCCTTTGCGATCCTGATCGGTGGTTCACTCGTCCACGCTGTGTAGCGGTTTATGCGTCCGCCGGTCCTTAGGATTCTTTAGTTTCTCTATGGTCATTTTTCCATTTCCTGCTGCTGTCTTTCTCTGTCCTGACATTTGTCCAGGTGAACCTAGCGAGCAGATCTTGGTTGTCTTCTTGAAGACCTGAGTTGGTCTTTCTGCCGGGTCCCCTTGTTGTTTTCAGGGGCTGTGACTGGGTTGTTGCCCTGAGAGTGGGGTCTTCAAGGCTTGTGTCTCGGTTGCATCTACTCGTGGTAACTGTTCAGGTCCTTTGGACTGTCGGTGATTTTGCGTCCCCGGGGTCAGTTTTTTTGTTTTTTTTCAATAATGTTGTTCCCGGTTTTCAGACGAAACGGGATTTTGTTTTCTGGGAATATATTTAACGGTAGGTGTTTTCATTGGTCCACCTCTTACCCTCCCGTCTTGGCATTCTGTGTCCTCTTTGACTTGGGTATAAGTTTCCCATAAGTAATGAATGCGGCTGTGGACTCTTTCCCATTAGGAAGAAAAACATAAATTATGCTTACCTGATAATTTTCTTCCGTGGGAAAGAGTCCACAGCCCCCCGCCCTTTTTGGAGACGTTGTTGTTGTTTCATCTTCTGGCACCTTTTCACCTTGATGCTTCTTCCACTGTTACTTGTTCCTCGCCTGAATGACTTGAGGATAGGGAAAGTGGGAGGAGTATTTAAGACTTTGGCTGGTGGGGCCTTGCCTCCTCCTGGTGGCCAGGTTCTTATTTCCCATATGTAATAAATGCGGCTGTGGACTCTTTCCCACAGAAGAAAATAAAATTATCAGATAAGCAGAATTTATGTTTTTCTAATTGTGTCCATTTTTTATTTAAAGTGATCAGAAATTATCTGAGCAGTGAGTTTGGTAGTGTTTGGAGTTGGAGGTGTATGGAGAAGGTAATTAAAGGCTGAAATTTCTGACACAATGAAGGAAAAAATAGGTGGGTTGGCCAGGTTGAGAGCAGAGTTGTATAATCCTGAGGATGAATTTACAATGCAGGAAAACAGCATGGGTGATCAGCATGGGTATCTTTCTGAAGATAGCAGGTTTGTTTGAATTTTATTGACTGTATGATACACGCGAAAAGTTGAGGGTGCAGCTTTGTCAAGTGTTGATTTTAGTGCAGAATTTTATTGTAAGGCCACAAGTGCTGGGCAAAAGAGGGATGGGATTTTGGAGAGTAGACATTTCCGTTTAGAAATAAGTCTGGGAGATACAAGTCATTTAAGTTCCTAAGTATGTAGCAGGGTTTTTTTTGGTGAGGGTGCTGCAGTAAAAGTAAGAGAGAGAGTTAGTAGGTGGTATTCAGAGGAAGGAATGGGGAAGTTAGAAAACTTGGAAATGGCACAGAAATTAGTGAAGACCAGGTTTCCTTCACAGTAGTTTGGAGATGTTTTGTCCACTAGCAAAGGCCAAAAAGAGGTGGTAAGAGATGGAAGTTTAGAGGCAGCAGACATGTTGGGTGACTTCAACATACCCATTGAAAAGCCTAAGATATGGGAAGGGTTGTTACAAGACAGGAAATGTGGGCGTCAGGCTTCAAAGGGGTCTAAAAATTGTGATGCTGGACCAGGAGGCCAATAGACAACAGCAATGCGGAGAGCTGCAAGGGAGAAGAGGCATATAGCATGAACTTCAAAATATAAGAAATAAAGGGATGGGTGAAGGAATACAGTAGAAAGTACAGTATGGAGATTTAAGCATTCCTACTCCCCTGTCTTGTCTTTCCCCTGGCCTGGTAGTGTGACTGAAGTGCTGGCCACCATAGAACAGAGGAGACTGCAGCAGTTATGTTAGAGGAGAGCCATGTTTCTGTGATGTCTAACATTTTAAGTGATCGTGAAATGAATAAGTCATGAAAGAGGTGAGTTTGTTGCAAATTGAGTGTGCATTCCAAAGGGAACAAGAAAATTGTGGGGTATTAACAGAAGTGCAGTTAATACGATTGGGTAGGTTATGCAAGCTATATTTTGGAGGTGTCAATCATGATATTGACCAGAAAGAGACATGGTGGACCTGGGTTAGGCAAGAAATCCCAACTGCAAGTAGATGGAAGATGGTAAGAGAAGGAATATGAGAGCGTCTTTTGTGAGTGTCTAAGCCTAGTGTCAGTGGAACATGGTTGTCTAAAGTATGAGAGAAAGGAATAGAGTTCATGTGTGTTGTAGAGGGGAGAAGGTAGATGAGACAGTCAGAGATTAATAATCTGTTGTTTGTTGAAGAAGAAGGCAAGATATGGTAAAGGTAAACTAGAAAATTTGTAGCATGAACTTAAAGGGACACTGTACCCAAAATTTTTCTTTCGTGATTCAGATTGAGCATGACTTTCTAATTTACTCCTATTATCAAATTTTCTTCATTCTCATGGTATCTTTATTTGAAATGCAAGAATGTAAGTTTAGATGCCGGCCCATTTTTGCTGAACAACCTGGGTTGTCCTTGCTGATTGGTGGATAAATTCATCCACCAATAAAAAAGTGCTGTCCAGAGTACTAAAACCAAAAAAAAGCTTAGATGCCTTCTTTTTCAAATAATAATAGCAAGAGAACGAAGAAAAATTGATAATAGGAGTAAATTAGAAAGTTGCTTAAAATTGCATGCTCTATCTGAATTACAAAAGAAAAAAATTGGGTACAGTGTCCCTTTAAAGCTTAGGAGCCAGCCCATTTTAGGTACAGTACCCTGGATAGCGCTTGCTTATTGGTGGCTACATTTAGCAAACCAATAAGCAAACACAACCCAGGTTCTCAACCAAAAATTGGCCAGCTCTTAAGTTTTACATTCCTGCTTTTTAAAAAAAGATAGCAAGAGAACAAAGAAAAATTGATAATTGGAGTAAATTAGAAAGTTGCTTAAAATTGCATGCTCTATCTAAATCATTAAAGAAAAAAATTGGGTTTAGTGTCCCTTTAAATGCCCTAAACAAAACAGTTTCAATTTAAATTATGATTTGCAAAAGTGATGAAAAAAAATCCACCATTTTCAGTATAATGACATACAATAAAACATTGTATAGTCCATGTAAACATTAATAACCAGTGTTTTCCACTGGAGCAGGATAGGGATATAATAATACAGGTGGCCCTCGGTTTACGACGGTTCAATTTGCGCCGTTTCAGAATAACGCCCTTTTTTTTGCTATTGAAAAGCATTGACTGCTATTGAAAGCATTAGCACATGCATACATTAAAATAGCCAGTAGGTGGAGCTGTCCGCTTGTGTTGCTTCAAACACATGCAAAGAAAAGCAAGCCAGACATGATCAATGGATCAGCTTTCAAAGGAACAAGATCTAGAAGCCACTTCCCTTAGCTGCAGACTCAATGCAGAGAACTGTTTGCAGAAAAAGGCAAGTAAAAAAACGTTTTTGTTCATTAAACTTAGTTTGATGATGATACAGTCTGTTGTGTGATTAAACACAGGCAGGCTAAAATCAGTGTATAACCAGACCTGAGCAATGGAGCTGTTTTTAAAGGAACAAGATCTAGCAGCCACTTCCCTTAGCTGCAGAAAAATGCAAGTAAAAACACGTTTTTGTTCATTAAACTTAGTTTGATGATGATACAGTCTGTTATGTGATTATTTTGTTTTTAGTTTGATGATGATACAGTCTGTGTTTGTGTGATAATTTTATTAGGTGCGGTTTAGCAAATGTTTATGTTCATTAAACTTAGTGTGATGATGATGATACAACCTATATTATTAGGTTTATAATGCTGTTTAGCATTTAAAGTCTTCATTTCAAAGCTTTAAAAATAATGTATTAGGTGTTACTTATGTCAATTTTGAGAGGGGCCTGGAACCTAACTCCCTCACTTCCCATTGACTTAAATTATAAACTGGGTTTCAATTTACAAAGGTTTCGATTTACAACCATTCCTTCTGGAACCTAACCCCGGCGTAAACTAAGGGCTACCTGTAAACTATAAAATGCCTCACCTCTTTTGCTTCAAATCTCTGTTTTAAACATGGATTCTCATCCCAGTGCAGTGTTGCCCTAAAGTTCTTTAAGCATAGCAAAGATTGAAGAGTACAACAGAAGAATCACATGTGGACAGTTGTTTTATTTGAACTCATTAGGCCATAAATGATTTTTTTTATATTGAAGTTGATATAGGACATACAAGCCAATGTCAATGAAACCCCCAAAAATTGTTTAACGATTCAGAGCAAACAATTTTAAACAACTTTCTAATTAACTTCCATTATCAAATTTGCTCCGTTCTTTTGGTATACTTTGTTGGGGCAGTAGCAGTGTACTACTTGAACACATCAGGTGAGCCAAAGACAAGAGGCATATTTGTGCAGCCACCAACCAGCAGCTAGCTCCCAGTAGTACATTGCTTCTCCTGATTCTAATTAGATATGGCTTTCAACAAAGGATACACAGAGAAAAAAGCACATTGGATAATAGAAGTAAATTGTAAAGTTGTTTAAAATTGCTTCCTCTATATGAATCATAAACGTTTAAAGGGACATGAAACCCAAAAGTTTCTTTCATGATTCAGAAAGAGCATGCTATTTTAAACAAGTTTCTATTTTACTTCTATTATCACATATTTGTTCGTCCTCTTTTGTACTTTTTTTGAAAAGCAGCGACGTAAACTCACGTGTCTATAGCACTATATGGTAGATGTTTTGCAAGAATGTTATCTATTTGCAAGTGCATTAGATGGCAGCACTATTTCTTGCCATGTAGTGCTCCAGAAACCTACGTAGGTATCTCTTTAACAAAGAATACCATGGGAACAAAGCAGATTTAATATTGGAAGTACATTGGAAACATTTTTCTAATGATTTTCAACAGAAAACACTATTGAAGTTTATGGAGTTGCTCAATATTCTGAACATTAAAGGACCAGTAAACACAGTAGATTTGCATAATCAACAAATGCAAGATAACAAGACAATACAATAGCATTTACTCTTAATTTCAAATGAGTAGTAGATTTTTTTCTAACAAATTTCAAAATTATGTAAATTTCCACTCCCACAGTACCATGTGATAGCAATCAGCCAATCACAAATGCGTATACGTATAGTCTGTGAATTCTTGCACATGCTCAGTAGGAGCTGGTGACTCAAAAAGTGTAAATATTAAAGACTGTGCACATTTATTTAATGGAAGTTATTTGGAAGGTTGTTTAAAATTACATGCTGTATCTGAATCATGAAAATTTTATTTGACCAGAGTGTCCCTTTAAGGTCCCATTTATAAAAATGGCGGGTGGACAGCTTCTCAACTAGCGAAGCTGTCCGCCCGCCCACCTTTGCCGCATACAGGCAGCGGATCTGTTCGTCCGCTGGTCCGTATGTATCATTACACACTCTGATGAGTGTGTAATGCCCGCCCGTTCATTCACGCAACCAATTGCTCAAGTGAAGGGACTGTTAATCACAGAGAACGAGCAACCTCTCTGTGATTTCTCTTCACCATATATATATATATATATATACATGTGTGTGTGTATATATATATATATATATATATATATGTGTGTGTGTGTGTGTATATATATATATATATATATATATAATCCAAAGTAGAGTGCACTCACACCTTCAAATTCAGCTGCCAGGGTGCCAACAGGCTATGGAATACAAGTATAAAATGCGGCAGTGTAACGTTTTGGGGACACACTCCCCTTCCTCAGACTTTTAATCCAGTGTGTATATATATATATATATGTATAATATGGACTAAGTTCATGCAACAAACAGGGTCTCTACCTGCTAATCATGTAGTATATTTTCACCACTAGATACTGTTAACAGATAAAGATTCTGTTGTTGGTCATATAGAATGTTGCTCATAATGCATGTCTGTTTCTAATCTGATAGTGTTAGGTTGTTCCTTCAAACAAAGTGATGTTGGATGTGAAGCATCAGCTGCAGGGAAAGAAGCCAGAATGAGCTTTTTGTATTTATGACCCATAGAGTTCAAGCTGGAGCTGAATAGTAGCCTGGAAACATAGGGAGGAAGAAATGTTAATGGCTAGTCTGCAATAGAGTGAATGAGGCTGTCTCTCGTGTCATTGTCTTCCATATGTGTATCATTACCTGGTCTCAAGATGTTCGCAACCCCAGCCACCTTCTTCATGTGGTAATAGGGGAAGGAAGGGAGGGGCAGCATCTTCTTTCAGGGTTGTTGTTTTGTGTACAGCCCAGTTATCAACAAACAACCCATCAACTTATACTCATGATCAGTACAACAGCATTTTTATATACATATATAAAGAGAGAAAGAACGAGAGAGAGCAAAATATAAAGTTGGCCATAATTCTTTGATTTTATAGTCTTTATGTAACTTTTTAAAGTCAAGAAAATGTTAGTATATTTTCTCTTGTTACGATTAGCGATTAGTGTATTTGCAAATATATACATTCCCCCTTTTGTTTCTGGACTGATTCTCAAAACCTCTGCGGGTTGGTGTTAAATTATTCTACAGACATGGAACTCCCTGAATTCTCAGAGGAAAGGGGCTAAACTCAGAAGTCCCAGAGACATGTGAGCAGCCTCTCACAGAAATGAATAAATGTCCATTGAATTCTGAATTTCTCACAGGACAGTGAAGTTAGCAGGGGAGCACCCAGCTCTAATAAACTTTCAGTTTACAGCAATTACAAATTAAATTGAAAAGTTTTCTCTACAATTTAAAGGGCCAATAAACCTATGAAATAATGTTATATAATTCTGCACATAGTGCAGAATTATATAACATTAGCTTAGTGCAAACTTTATAACTAAAAGGATTTCAAAGATATTTTTTATTTTAAATTGCATTTTAATGACCACCGCTCCTGGCTCTACTGAGCGGGTCTTAATTAGCATAAGTGCGTCACAGGCACGCTGTCTAGTCACAGCTGGCCCGATCGCGCCATTAAACTGAATGTAGCTTGCTACCAGACCCAGAGCGGGAGCGAGCTACATTCAGTTTAATGTCGCAAACGGGTCAGCTCTGACTAGACAGCGTGCCCGCGATGTGCTTATGCTAATTAAGACCTGCTTAGTAGAGCCAGGAGCGGCGGTCATTAAAATGCAATTTTTTAAAAAATATCTCTGAAATCCTTTTAGTTATGTTTGCGCTAAGCTAATGTTATATAATTCTGCACTATGTGCAGAATTATATAACATTATTTTGTAGGTTTACTGGCTCTTTAACTAAACCTGTATAAAGCTGGCAAAATAAATCAGTTAGACCTGTATGTGTAAAATGCACAGAGAATATAATTGAGGGCTCTGCGAGAACTTTAAACACACCCAGGAATTGCTCATTTTCATCTCAATGAACACCCTATTCAGCCCAATCTCTGAAACGGCAAGATACCAAAGTGTAATGCAATTTGTAAAAGATACCCAGAAATATATAAAGTATGATCCTAATTTTTTTAAGTTGCCCAGAAAGTTTGAAAGATCAAAATGTGTACACATTGCAATCCTTAATCTAAATGCATTAAAAAAATCAAAATAGAAAAAAATAAATAAATAAATAAATGTAATAAAACTTAAATGACAAAATCTTAAGTGTGCTGTAAACTAAAATTCAAAAGTACAAAGCGTAAAGGCAACATAACTCTTATTTTATGTAGGGCCATATTGTACTGTGCTTAGGTTTCCTTCCCATACAGAAATGCAAGGAGGGCCTCTTAGAGGTATATAGCCTTTCTAGAATCTTGTGAGGGACATTGTAGAGCTGACAGATCATTTTAGATCATTTCACCTGAGCAGAAGAGATAGCAGTAAGAAACAAAATCTTCCAAGATTACAGCTTAATATCTATGGAATGCATTGGCTCAAACGGAGCCTACTGTGAAATTTTAAGAACAAGGTTAAGGCTCCAAGGAGGAGCAACAGGTTTAAACAAAGGCCTGAGTCTGACCAGGGCCTGACAAAAAGAACATCTGGCACACCCACCAGACACTTATGTAAAAGAATAGAAAGGTCAGATTTCTGCACTTTTAGAGAACTAACTGACAACCCTTTCTCCAGACCTTCCAGGAAAAAAGACAAAATTCTAGGAATCCTGACCCTACTCCAAGAGTAGCCCTTTGATTCACACCAATTGTCAGTATATACCAGGGTTATAATACAATTTATTCATTATTATTCTTTAAAATAATTCCCAATTAAAATGTATATACAAAACAATTGAAATTAATATGTATTCCTAAATTCTTTAGATTAGTTACAATTTATAACACATATTATTAAATATATTAAGTAGAGACTAGCCTTGAATCAATTATGCATGCTTATTCTGTTACAATATTCTATACAAAATCATTAAAAAAATATACCTTTAAAATCAACCTTATAATGAATCGCATTAAAATACCACAATGAAATACCAGAATATGGACTGTTAACTTAACAATGCTTAGAAAATATAACAAAATACTTTAAGCTCCAATTGATATGCCAATTTATCTGAACTGAAATAACCTAATTTAGCTACAATAAGGCAAATTCTAAAATATATAGTTGCAAATATAAATTACTTAGCACTAAATATGACTAGTTTAAAACTACACAGGACCGTGAACACAAGCTTAAAATACAAAGTATGCTCTTTAAATTTACCAGCTGTAATCTAACTATAGCCTTAGAATGTCCTTGGTTTAAATATTATGGGGCCTATCTATCAAGCTCCGAATGGAGCTTGATGCCCCATGTTTCTGGCGAGCCTGCAGGCCCGCCAGAAGCAGCAGTTATGAAGCAGCGGGCACAAAGACCGCAGCTCCATAACCTGTCCACCTGCTCTGAGCAGGCGGACAGACATCGCCGGAATTCAACCCGATCGGGTTGATTGACACCCCCTGCTGGCGGCCCATTGGCCGCGAGTCTGCAGGGGGCGGCGTTGCACCAGCAGCTCTTGTGAGCTGCTGGTGCAATGGTGAATACGGAGAGCGTATTGTTGTCCGTTTTCAGTGAGGTCTGTCGGACCTGATCCGCACTGTCGGATCAGGTCCGCCAGACCTTGTTAAATAGGGGCCTATATATATTTTACAATTTCTTATACTTTACCAGTTCACCAGTTTGAGAATTCAGTTAATATCCAAATATGTCTATAGTCATATGTTTTATGAGAATTATGCCCATTTGTAAGATAATTAATCTTGATAGTCTCTTATCGACAAGGAGTGTCCCAACGTATTTGTCTTACAGAAAACTGTGTTCGCACACTTGTCTCTCTATAAGCAAAAATGACAACAGCAGGATTGCAAACAGTCACCAACCAAAATTTTTCCACCAAGATCCTTATCTCTCTGTGCAGAGACAAAACTCCCCATGTCTTAATCATTCGATAGATTTGGATAAGCACTTTTCTCTGATTGGCTACTGGAAAATTTCATTTTCAACAACCAAATGCCTTTTGGCTGTAATACTGGATTTAGGCCATCGGGGGCAGCAGACAAAGAATAAACATTTAATTTTTAAACTGTAAACAGTAAATACGGTTTTTATATATTTTTATTCAATATACTATATTTTCTAGTATTAATAAGTCATATTTTCCATGTGTATTGTATTATGTCATACTATTTACCCAGAGTATTTCAAGACTAGATATGATATATTTCTCATAATATTTTAGAAGATGCCTTTAAAGTTGCATTTGATTATTGTGGTCCCATATTTATATAAATACAGTATGCTCCACATTCAGTACACCTCTTGCTGAGTGCACAAAAACATATGACACAATTTACAGCACCAACTACACATGCACTTGTCAGATGCCTGAAAAATAAAAAGAATAGGTTTTCATATTTAATGTTTTACTGTTAGGCATTTTTCTCTTAGGTCCACAAATACACATTTTTAAACAATATTGAAAATTATACAAGTTGTACTTTAAAATTAATTTAAAATTTACAATATAACGTGTTTCTGCTTAGCTAATCTTCATCTAGACGTAAACGTATTCGTGGATTCAACACAGCAGGGGTAATCAACTCTTGCATCCACTTAAAGGGACACTGAACCCAAATTTATTTCTTTTGTAATTCAGAAAGTGCATGCAATTTTAAGCAACTTTCTAATTTACTCCTATTATCACTTTTTCTTTGTTCTCTTGCTATCATTATTTGAAAAAGAAGGCATCTAAGCTTTTTTTTTTTGTTTCAGTACTCTGGACAGCACTTTTTTATTGGTGGATGAATTTATCCACCAATCAGCAAGGACAACCCCGGTTGTTCACTAAAAATGGGCCAGCATCTAAACTTACATTCTTGCATTTCAAATAAAGATACCAAGAGAATGAAGAAAATTTGATAATAGGAGTAAATTAGAAAGTTGCTTAAAATTTCATGCTCAATCTGAATCACGAAAGAAATATTTTGGGTACAGTGTCCCTTTAAGCCTCAAAGAGATTTTTCCAACAGACAAACCATGTCTGTTTATTTGCAGGGGCCATTACCTGATAACCTTTTATTACATAGAGGAAAGATCAGGAAATCCACATATGGACATAGCATTATGGAACCCTCAGAAATGTAACATTTACTTTGAAGTGGCCCATGTTTATCCTCCCTGTGGAGCTGTGAGCTTCAACGGCCAAATTAGTGATTGAACAATTGTATAATTTAGCATATTGAGTGGGGAGGGGAATCCTGATATGTAATTAGCAAGGCATCTCATGTCTGAACCTCAGATTTGCAATACACAGAATGTATCCAGCAAATAGTATTAAGCATGCTCAAACTTAATATTTGATAGATCGCATACTTACTTTATCTTATTATATAGCTATGTATTATTCACTGACATTTACATAATTCCCCCTTCCAATTATAAATAGATGTAAGACACATGTATTTGAATAGGCTTACAGTCAGTGGTATTTGGTGGGTGTCTTGACAGTATGCATCATAGACAGTTTTCTATGAAGAGAGTTCGTTATTTTTGAGCCCTGATACTCTTTAGCTAGGCATCTTTAAACTACAATACTTCTTTAAGTGTATTTGGGGATATGACACTTCATTCTCCCTCTATGACTTGTAGTTTGGATCTAGGATGGCATGCTCGCAACTGATTAATATGGACCCATTTATCCATAAAAGTATAATTTTAGGTATCCTAATTTTATAGGCAACTGGAGATATTTTGTCAGTAATGATAAAAGGACCCTTCCATGATGGAATAAATTTCTTCTCCTTAACCTGATCTCTTCCAAAATTATAAAGATAAACTTTATCATTAATTTCATATTCCTTTTTGGAACGTTTTGAGATCATAATAGGTTTTAGTGGCAGTTGTGGCCTTTTCTATGTTCCTTTGAGCAAATGCAAAGGAATATTGCAGGTGCTTCCTTAGGTTCTCCACATATTGATGCGTATTAGCAGTATTTATCAAGTTCTGGTCTGATGTACGGTACAGTAGATGCTGAGGTAGAACCAATCTTCTTCCAGTCATCAATTTAAAAGGTGACATCTTAGTAGCACTACTTGGAGTTGCTCTTAATGCCATTAGGACTAAAGGTAATTTTACATTCCAGTCTTTACCAGTTTCATTTACAAACTTTTTGAGGATTTTCACAATGGATTGGTTGTAACGCTCTACACCACCACTTGAGGCAGCTCTATAAGCAATATGAAGCTTTCTTTTGACCCCTAGTATTTTCCACATTTTAGTCATCACTTCGCTAGTGAAGTGGGTTCCCCTATCGGATTTGATTCTTTGGGGAAAACTGAATCTAGAAAACACGTGAGCAAAGCTGTGCATGTGTCAGCACTATTGTTAGGTGCACTGTTGCACTCTACCCATTTAGTGAACAGGCATGTAACTGTCAACATGTATTTGTTACCTATTAATGATCTAGTTACTGGACCAATAAAATCAATATGTATATCTGACAATGGCATTACCATCCCCCTTTTCTGCAATGGCGCTCTATGCATGGGGGCAGTGGGCTGGAACTGTGGACAGATTAAACAACCTTGTCAGTAGGTTTAGACATCCTTCAACATGTGCGGCCAAAAGGCGTAGTCATGTAATATTTCATACGTGAATTTGGCACCATGATGGCCAGATGTGGGAGCACTTAAATTATCATGCTTTTGGTATAAAACAGCGCTCATGCTTATATCTGTATAACCTGTTTCTAAGTAGAAAGGTTTACCACCTTCAGGGTACACTAAGCAAGGTGCTTGAGTGAGTTTTCTCTTCAACTCTCTGATGGCTGTCTATTGAGTCTCACTCCAGTGCCATTTCACATCCTTCTTTAGAAGAAGTAGCAGTGGTTTAGTTAATTCTGCATAATTATCAATAAATTTGCGAGAATAATTAGTCATACCCAGGAATGATCTCAATTCCTTTAAATTAGTTGGGTTTTTAGAATTTATTATAGCTTCCACCTTCTTTTTTTTTTTTTTTGGACTATTTAACTCTTCAGAAGTAACTTTATGTCCCAAGAAGTTTACACGATTGCTGCACCATTGAGCTTTTTGTAGGGATAATTTGACACCTGCCCTTTTTAGTTGGCTGAGGATGTGTTTAAGTTCTGTGATGTGTTTTTCAAAGTCTGTGCTTTTGATTAAAACATCATCAACATAAGATAAGGTCCCCCTTTCTAGTGCATCAGGCATAGCCTTATGGATAAATACAGCAAATTCATGTCCTGAATTTATATATCCAAAAGGGAGCCTTTGGAATGCATACTGGACCTTTTGTAACGAGAATGCAAACTTATACTGGTCCTTTTCATGTACTTGTATGGTCCAATATCCCTGTGCACAATCAATGGCAGTGAATATTTTAGATCCCTACATCTGTGCTAGGCACTGGTCAATATATGGCACAGGCTAGCCAGACATGTACACTCGCTTGTTTAGCTGTACACAAAACGCCATTGTCCATTGGGCTTAAGAACACCTAGAATAGGATTGTTATAAGAGCTATGCACCTGTCTGTTAATACCTCTTTCTTCCAAGTTCCTTATGATTTCTGCAAGAGAATTATATGAGGCTAAAGGAAGTCTGTATTGTTTAACAAAGACAGGTGGTGCATTGGGATCTGTTTGGATTCTTGCAATGTGCAAGTCTGTAGTCCCACAGTCATAAGAATTCCTAGCAAAAATATCCTTGTACTCCATCAGGAGTTCTCGTAGCTGTCGGTGTTCATCACCACTGGAACAGCCATTAGCTAAGGATATTTTCTCTTCGACTATTTGCTGAAATCCTCGAAAGATTTCAGGCTGTCCTATCTCATAGGCTTCTTGCAACCTAGAGGTGAGATCCCCTTGATTATGTTATTGCCCCCATGACTCTGGGTATTGGGGTATACTTGTTCTTTGATCGGCTATTTTGTATATCTCTCCCCTCTCTTTCAGGTAATACTGCAGTATTTAGCCACTGGCTGTACCCCTAAAAAAGAATTATTAGGGTTCTGAGCCGTCAAAGCTTGACTCATATTAGTAAATAGTGTACATAATTGACTTATTTGCGTACTGAGTTGACCCACTTGAATGGACAAGCAATTTTTGCACACGGACCGATTTTTTTATATCCCAGGGTATTGATTCCTGGATCCTTGGGATCCTTCAGAATCATAGCTATTGTTCCTATTTTGACGTGGTTGTCTTTGGGGTTCAACTTTTTTCAGCGTTAATGTCTTGGGGAGCACTATTTACCGGGGATGTCTGGTTACCCTAAGAATATTTTTGCCATTTTTGGTATTTATTTTTACGGGGATACCGATTACCTTGTTAGTATTCATCTCTTTGGGGATAATTATTTACCTGGGTATGCCCCCCATTTTGAGTATATTCTCTCTGCACCTCAGCCTGTGTTGGGGGAGGGGCAGAGTTAAAACTTTGTGGGGATGGCCTGTTTTCTCGTTAGATTCCAAAGTGAGGGGGCTAGGTGACACCCTAGTTTCTGCCACAATTTTGAGGCTGGGCCTTGGTTCCTTTTTAACCCCCTGTTCACCGGACTGCTGAATAGAGTATAACCTTATACTCTCTTTGATCAGCCAGTCCATTGAGCAGTGCTCATCAAAATCTCTAGCTAAATTAATTTTGATGTGCGCGGGCAATGCTTCAAAAAATACATTTTCAAATTCTGAGCTTTCTAATATGTGGTAGTCTTCGGCCATACTGTACGCACTTTTCAGTACAGAAAGGAATTCTATAGGGATTTGATTCGCGCCACATTTTAAACCGTATACAGCAATTTTCGCTGCGGTTTTGGTTGCAATATTTCCAAAGTTCCTTTTTGCACTGATTTTTCATTTAACTCCAGGAATGAATATTCATATCCTTTAGTGAAGCAAAAAATTTGTGATATTTACCCTCAAATACCCAGGGCAGAAATTCAATTTTTGACTGCTCACTAGTAACATTCATGATGGATAAAGCATTTTCATAGTTCTCTAAGTGGTCAATTATAGAAGTGGTTCCGTTTTATTTATTATTTTAGGGGTCTCATATACCTTATTAGACGTATCTTGGGCTTTCCTAGGGACCTTATTTTTGGGTTGGAGCACCCCCTATCTGTCCTATATTTACTATGGGGAGACCCCTACGTACATTAGTACTACGTTGGCTATTTGAGTAGCTGGCTCCGCCCTCTGACTCACTACTACAGCTTCCCTCCCCCTCCTCTGAGGTATAGCAGTTCCCTGAATTTATAACATGAGGTGACTGTCTATTTGGGAAGTGTTCTGACCCCATAGGGGTGCTTTGTTTAAATTCTTCCCTAAAGTTCTGCAGTTCATTTCTGATCAATTCTTTAAGGGATTTAGAATTATCTGCATTATCCTCATTGCTAGTAGAGGGGTTTTCATTATGACGATACAGCCTTTTTAAACCTCTTAATTCTCTTTGGCTTTTTGCGAGTTGCTTATGCAAATCTTCTATTCTGTTTAGTAATTTTTGGTTATGCTTATCTAAGGCAGCCATGTCTTGTTTAATTGCAACAATTTCATTTTCGGCTATATTTAAATTATCTTCGCATCTGCGTGATGAGCGAATATTCTAGCCCCTGTATTTGCAATTCCTTCTCTATAAAGAGGAGGGACATTTCGTCAATAATGCATATTACAAGGGGCCAGGATTTTAGTATTAACTCATCTCGCTTCTTAGTGTTTTTGCATCTATTAATTTTGAATAATTCTTGGAACAATTCACTTTTTTCATTCCACCTTCCATCATCAATAGCAATATTTTATAGCCTTAATTGCAAGCATATCCATATAATCATTTAAATCACCCGCAATATTAATCACCTGCAATATTACACCTTTTTTTAATGTGGCCTTTAACGTCCGTTTTAAGGATATCGCCCTGAGTGAGGGGTAATTTTGGGGAACATATTTCAACACTATCTATAGATCCATTTGATTCACTTCTAGTAATAGACATTATTTTTGCTTAGTATTTGGTTAAATTAAAACGCTAATACAATTTTGACCAACAAGAGAGAGAAAAAAATAATCTTATTAAAAAATTTTTTTTTTTTTTTTTTATTGAGGATAAAATGAAATACAAACTTGAAGTACATGGTACAAGCAATGCATCAAATATTTACATCACAACTTATATCTTAGGGTGTACCTGGAAAAAAAAGAGTCCTCACTATTTTTCACCTCTAAACATTATAGGCCACTCTTGGACCTTAGGAGCTGGAATAGTCTGCAAACAGAGGTTAACTTAAAACAAAAAATAAAACAAAACAATCTGCAACAAATAAAAATACAAGAAAAATGAAACTGCTAGAAAAGATGAGGGCAGAGGCTATATGGCATGAGGGAGTGCCCCGTGTTCAGCTCATGTTATGATATAAATAACCTGTACCTACATATTTACATACATGTTCTCAAGCAGAGGGAGTAGTGGCTAGGGGAGAAGGGGGTGGATCCAACACCGCTCACTTAAATATATTGCTAAGGCAGATATAGTTGAGATTATCCCTACACAAAGGGTATACGGGTGGTTATCCTGTTCCTAATTGTGATATGAATAAGAGCTATGCTTTTAAACCCCATATGAGGTCACCGCCCCGCAGCTCCGGCCGCAAGCCGCGCGGGGGTGCCTAGGCGTTAAATTATATATGCAGGATGTTAGGTAATAGGGGATTGTGTAGGAATATATACTGTTAATGTGAAAAGAGATAGTCAAAGAGATGATATAGACAACCAGCAAAGTCCGCCAACTTTTAAATATAGAGCTCAGGTCAGATTCAAATATATTAAAATATCTTTAACAATCTATAATTGGTACAAGAAAAATGTCATAAGTATATCTTCAACCTCATGAACCAATAATATTATGCTTTCAGCGTGAAGGGATAGCTGTATGTATCAGGCAGTCATAATGAAGCATACTGTATGTACAAAATGTCCAGCGCACCCTAATCAACAAGTGACATAGGTCTATCAAGTAGCTTACTAAAAGTTGATAGCTGATATATCTTCTCGAGATAGACCCTATTAGATGTTGTAAAGGATTAACTGTATTGGCCAAACTAAGCATCAAATAACTACATAAAACAAAACCCACACAGCAGCCCCAAGATTATATCTCCTGGTGATTGCTTTAATCGGCACTTGCCATTCAGTTACCATTAGCAAATGGTTAACCTCCTGTGTCCAGCTGGCCATAGTAGATGGTGTGGGTGTAATTATTTATGGGATACTTGCTGGACAAGATCAACTGGCACAGGGGATCAAAGTTCCTGGTATCATTTTGCAGAGCTGCGGGAGCTGTCTCACCGGGTGGTGTCCGCAACATTTTGAACATGAGTCCGGGTATCCCAGAAGAAGCAGCCGCTAGGAAGCCCTGATTTAGTAGGGCTGATGACAAATCATTTGTGCGTTGTCGGGTCGCATAAAGGAATCCAATCAGCAGATCAGACTTAGATGTCAGTCCCGGGGTCCCCACTGCAGTTGAGCTGAACCCGGTATCCACTTCAAGCACTGTCTTGGCTTTCTCCGTTATTGACCATGTTGCGGCCCAAGGTATTTGACTTAGAGGGGATATTGCAGGCATCAGAAGCCCCAGAGGTAAGTCCACTCTGTAAACCTCCATACCCAATCGCTCTTCACTCACCCAGCATTGAGCAGACTTTTGTTTTGTGGAGATCTGTCGGTGTTTGGATAGCCCCTACGTTTTACATGCTCCAGGGAATGAGTCAAATGCCAACTGTGTGTGCGCCGCCCCAGGGAACCTCTGTGTCTCAGGCGGGTAATTACTTGTCTTGATATCTGCTTGAGATTTATCCAGTAGAGGATCTATAGTAGATACTCCGGTCTCCTGAGCCAAATGCAAGCGCTGTATTAGGTAATCATATGGTGCATTGTCCAGTAGCTTTAACATGCGTTCGGTAAATTTTGATAGTAGCTCCTCGTGACTCGTTTGCATTTGCTCCTCCGCCATATTGGTCATATACCGCTTGTCACTATTGTACTATGGGCAAATCTCAACTTCACCCTGTAGTTGATAGTGTGGTATGATGGGACTGACCTCTGATCCTCAAGAGCTATATTGTGGTGAAGAATAGGTAAGTCGGAGTTGTCCGACAGCACCAATAACCTTTAACTTACTTTTTATGATAAATATATTGTATTCTCCTACCTTTGTTTGAAATTCCCTCTGCCCCCTTCCTTTTCTGTAGTGTAGTGACAAATAGAGCAGCCTCACCTGCTAATGTATAGCCACCAAAATCCCCTTTTTACCCTTATTAAATATTTTTAATTTTGAAGTAATAATCACACAAAAAAAAAATTTCTAGACTCATTTTAAAAAAAAATGTTTCCTCTTTCTTTTTTTTTAGTAATAATTTCTATTTACTACAAATATATTATATCAATGTGATAAATTTAATAATCTCTACTGCAGTGTCTCCAAATAATATGTCAGTATATACCAGGGTTATAATACAATTTATTAATTATTATTCTTTAAAATAATTCCCAATTAAAATGTATATACGAAACAATTGAAATTAATATTTATTCCTAAATTCTTTAGATTAGTTAAAATTTATAACACATTGAAATTTATTAAGTAGAGACTAGCCTTGAATCAATTATGCACGCTTATTCTGTTACAATATTCTATACAAAATCATAAAAAAATATACCTTTAAAATCAACCTTACTCACAATGAATCACATTAAAATACCACAATGAAATACCAGAATATGGACCGTTAACTTAACAATGCTTAGTTAGACAATATAACAAAATACTTTAACCTCCAATTGATATGCCAATTTATCTGAACTGAAATAACCTCATTTAGCTACAATAAGGCAAATTCTAAAATATA